>NW_028170319.1:95000-128801 GCF_963971535.1 Notolepis coatsorum
GGTGGACGGCAGAGGGCTGGTGAAAGGTTTAGAAGCCATGGAGCAGAGGGCAGAATTTGGTGGACGGCAGAGGGCCGGTGAAAGGTTTAGAAGCCATGGAGCAGAATTTGGTGGACGGCAGAGGGCCGGTGAAAGGTTTAGAAGCCATGGAGCAGAATTTGGTGGACGGCAGAGGGCCGGTGAAAGGTTTAGAAGCCATGGAGCAGAATTTGGTGGACGGCAGAGGGCCGGTGAAAGGTTTAGAAGCCATGGAGCAGAGGGCAGAATTTGGTGGACGGCAGAGGGCCAGTGAAAGGTTTAGAAGCCATGGAGCAGAATTTGGTGGACGGCAGAGGGCCGGTGAAAGGTTTAGAAGCCATGGAGCAGAATTTGGTGGACGGCAGAGGGCCGGTGAAAGGTTTAGAAGCCATGGAGCAGAATTTGGTGGACGGCAGAGGGCCGGTGAAAGGTTTAGAAGCCATGGAGCAGAATTTGGTGGACGGCAGAGGGCCGGTGAAAGGTTTAGAAGCCATGGAGCAGAATTTGGTGGACGGCAGAGGGCCGGTGAAAGGTTTAGAAGCCATGGAGCAGAATTTGGTGGACGGCAGAGGGCCGGTGAAAGGTTTAGAAGCCATGGAGCAGAGGGCAGAATTTGGTGGACGGCAGAGGGCCGGTGAAAGGTTTAGAAGCCATGGAGCAGAATTTGGTGGACGGCAGAGGGCCAGTGAAAGGTTTGGAAGCCATGGAGCAGAATTTGGTGGACGGCAGAGGGCCGGTGAATGGTTTAGAAGCCATGGAGCAGAATTTGGTGGACGGCAGAGGGCCGGTGAAAGGTTTAGAAGCCATGGAGCAGAATTTGGTGGACGGCAGAGGGCCGGTGAAAGGTTTAGAAGCCATGGAGCAGAATTTGGTGGACGGCAGAGGGCCGGTGAAAGGTTTAGAAGCCATGGAGCAGAATTTGGTGGACGGCAGAGGGCCGGTGAAAGGTTTAGAAGCCATGGAGCAGAATTTGGTGGACGGCAGAGGGCTGGTGAAAGGTTTAGAAGCCATGGAGCAGAGGGCAGAATTTGGTGGACGGCAGAGGGCCGGTGAAAGGTTTAGAAGCCATGGAGCAGAATTTGGTGGACGGCAGAGGGCCGGTGAAAGGTTTAGAAGCCATGGAGCAGAATTTGGTGGACGGCAGAGGGCCGGTGAAAGGTTTAGAAGCCATGGAGCAGAGGGCAGAATTTGGTGGACGGCAGAGGGCCGGTGAAAGGTTTAGAAGCCATGGAGCAGAATTTGGTGGACGGCAGAGGGCCGGTGAAAGGTTTAGAAGCCATGGAGCAGAATTTGGTGGACGGCAGAGGGCCGGTGAAAGGTTTAGAAGCCATGGAGCAGAGGGCAGAATTTGGTGGACGGCAGAGGGCCGGTGAAAGGTTTAGAAGCCATGGAGCAGAATTTGGTGGACGGCAGAGGGCCGGTGAAAGGTTTAGAAGCCATGGAGCAGAATTTGGTGGACGGCAGAGGGCCGGTGAAAGGTTTAGAAGCCATGGAGCAGAATTTGGTGGATGGCAGAGGGCCGGTGAAAGGTTTAGAAGCCATGGAGCAGAGGGCAGAATTTGGTGGACGGCAGAGGGCCGGTGAAAGGTTTAGAAGCCATGGAGCAGAATTTGGTGGACGGCAGAGGGCCGGTGAAAGGTTTAGAAGCCATGGAGCAGAATTTGGTGGACGGCAGAGGGCCGGTGAAAGGTTTAGAAGCCATGGAGCAGAGGGCAGAATTTGGTGGACGGCAGAGGGCCGGTGAAAGGTTTAGAAGCCATGGAGCAGAATTTGGTGGACGGCAGAGGGCCGGTGAAAGGTTTAGAAGCCATGGAGCAGAATTTGGTGGACGGCAGAGGGCCGGTGAAAGGTTTACAAGCCATGGAGCAGAATTTGGTGGATGGCAGAGGGCCGGTGAAAGGTTTAGAAGCCATGAAGCAGAGGGCAGAATTTGGTGGACGGCAGAGGGCCGGTGAAAGGTTTAGAAGCCATGGAGCAGAATTTGGTGGACGGCAGAGGGCCGGTGAACGGTTTAGAAGCCATGGAGCAGAATTTGGTGGACGGCAGAGGGCTGGTGAAAGGTTTAGAAGCCATGGAGCAGAGGGCAGAATTTGGTGGACGGCAGAGGGCCGGTGAAAGGTTTAGAAGCCATGGAGCAGAATTTGGTGGACGGCAGAGGGCCGGTGAAAGGTTTAGAAGCCATGGAGCAGAATTTGGTGGACGGCAGAGGGCCGGTGAAAGGTTTAGAAGCCATGGAGCAGAATTTGGTGGACGGCAGAGGGCCGGTGAAAGGTTTAGAAGCCATGGAGCAGAGGGCAGAATTTGGTGGACGGCAGAGGGCCGGTGAAAGGTTTAGAAGCCATGGAGCAGAATTTGGTGGACGGCAGAGGGCCGGTGAAAGGTTTAGAAGCCATGGAGCAGAATTTGGTGGACGGCAGAGGGCCGGTGAAAGGTTTAGAAGCCATGGAGCAGAATTTGGTGGACGGCAGAGGGCCGGTGAAAGGTTTAGAAGCCATGGAGCAGAATTTGGTGGACGGCAGAGGGCCGGTGAAAGGTTTAGAAGCCATGGAGCAGAATTTGGTGGACGGCAGAGGGCCGGTGAAAGGTTTAGAAGCCATGGAGCAGAATTTGGTGGACGGCAGAGGGCCGGTGAAAGGTTTAGAAGCCATGGAGCAGAATTTGGTGGACGGCAGAGGGCCGGTGAAAGGTTTAGAAGCCATGGAGCAGAGGGCAGAATTTGGTGGACGGCAGAGGGCCGGTGAACGGTTTAGAAGCCATGGAGCAGAATTTGGTGGACGGCAGAGGGCCGGTGAAAGGTTTAGAAGCCATGGAGCAGAATTTGGTGGACGGCAGAGGGCCGGTGAAAGGTTTAGAAGCCATGGAGCAGAGTGCAGAATTTGGTGGACGGCAGAGGGCCGGTGAAAGGTTTAGAAGCCATGGAGCAGAATTTGGTGGACGGCAGAGGGCCGGTGAAAGGTTTAGAAGCCATGGAGCAGAATTTGGTGGACGGCAGAGGGCCGGTGAAAGGTTTAGAAGCCATGGAGCAGAATTTGGTGGACGGCAGAGGGCCGGTGAAAGGTTTAGAAGCCATGGAGCAGAATTTGGTGGACGGCAGAGGGCCGGTGAAAGGTTTAGAAGCCATGGAGCAGAATTTGGTGGACGGCAGAGGGCCGGTGAAAGGTTTAGAAGCCATGGAGCAGAATTTGGTGGACGGCAGAGGGCCGGTGAAAGGTTTAGAAGCCATGGAGCAGAATTTGGTGGACGGCAGAGGGCTGGTGAAAGGTTTAGAAGCCATGGAGCAGAGGGCAGAATTTGGTGGACGGCAGAGGGCCGGTGAAAGGTTTAGAAGCCATGGAGCAGAATTTGGTGGACGGCAGAGGGCCGGTGAAAGGTTTAGAAGCCATGGAGCAGAATTTGGTGGACGGCAGAGGGCCGGTGAAAGGTTTAGAAGCCATGGAGCAGAATTTGGTGGACGGCAGAGGGCCGGTGAAAGGTTTAGAAGCCATGGAGCAGAGGGCAGAATTTGGTGGACGGCAGAGGGCCGGTGAAAGGTTTAGAAGCCATGGAGCAGAATTTGGTGGACGGCAGAGGGCCGGTGAAAGGTTTAGAAGCCATGGAGCAGAATTTGGTGGACGGCAGAGGGCCGGTGAAAGGTTTAGAAGCCATGGAGCAGAATTTGGTGGACGGCAGAGGGCCGGTGAAAGGTTTAGAAGCCATAGAGCAGAATTTGGTGGACGGCAGAGGGCCGGTGAAAGGTTTAGAAGCCATGGAGCAGAATTTGGTGGACGGCAGAGGGCCGGTGAAAGGTTTAGAAGCCATGGAGCAGAATTTGGTGGACGGCAGAGGGCCGGTGAAAGGTTTAGAAGCCATGGAGCAGAGGGCAGAATTTGGTGGACGGCAGAGGGCCGGTGAAAGGTTTAGAAGCCATGGAGCAGAATTTGGTGGATGGCAGAGGGCCGGTGAAAGGTTTAGAAGCCATGGAGCAGAATTTGGTGGACGGCAGAGGGCCGGTGAAAGGTTTAGAAGCCATGGAGCAGAGTGCAGAATTTGGTGGACGGCAGAGGGCCGGTGAAAGGTTTAGAAGCCATGGAGCAGAATTTGGTGGACGGCAGAGGGCCGGTGAAAGGTTTAGAAGCCATGGAGCAGAATTTGGTGGACGGCAGAGGGCCGGTGAAAGGTTTAGAAGCCATGGAGCAGAATTTGGTGGACGGCAGAGGGCCGGTGAAAGGTTTAGAAGCCATGGAGCAGAGGGCAGAATTTGGTGGACGGCAGAGGGCCGGTGAAAGGTTTAGAAGCCATGGAGCAGAATTTGGTGGACGGCAGAGGGCCGGTGAAAGGTTTAGAAGCCATGGAGCAGAATTTGGTGGACGGCAGAGGGCCGGTGAAAGGTTTAGAAGCCATGGAGCAGAATTTGGTGGACGGCAGAGGGCCGGTGAAAGGTTTAGAAGCCATGGAGCAGAATTTGGTGGACGGCAGAGGGCCGGTGAAAGGTTTAGAAGCCATGGAGCAGAGGGCAGAATTTGGTGGACGGCAGAGGGCCGGTGAAAGGTTTAGAAGCCATGGAGCAGAATTTGGTGGACGGCAGAGGGCCGGTGAGAGGTTTAGAAGCCATGGAGCAGAATTTGGTGGACGGCAGAGGGCCGGTGAAAGGTTTAGAAGCCATGGAGCAGAGTGCAGAATTTGGTGGACGGCAGAGGGCCGGTGAAAGGTTTAGAAGCCATGGAGCAGAATTTGGTGGACGGCAGAGGGCCGGTGAAAGGTTTAGAAGCCATGGAGCAGAATTTGGTGGACGGCAGAGGGCCGGTGAAAGGTTTAGAAGCCATGGAGCAGAATTTGGTGGACGGCAGAGGGCCGGTGAAAGGTTTAGAAGCCATGGAGCAGAGGGCAGAATTTGGTGGACGGCAGAGGGCCGGTGAAAGGTTTAGAAGCCATGGAGCAGAATTTGGTGGACGGCAGAGGGCCGGTGAAAGGTTTAGAAGCCATGGAGCAGAATTTGGTGGACGGCAGAGGGCCGGTGAAAGGTTTAGAAGCCATGGAGCAGAATTTGGTGGATGGCAGAGGGCCGGTGAAAGGTTTAGAAGCCATGGAGCAGAATTTGGTGGACGGCAGAGGGCCGGTGAAAGGTTTAGAAGCCATGGAGCAGAATTTGGTGGACGGCAGAGGGCCGGTGAAAGGTTTAGAAGCCATGGAGCAGAATTTGGTGGACGGCAGAGGGCCGGTGAAAGGTTTAGAAGCCATGGAGCAGAATTTGGTGGACGGCAGAGGGCCGGTGAAAGGTTTAGAAGCCATGGAGCAGAATTTGGTGGACGGCAGAGGGCCGGTGAAAGGTTTAGAAGCCATGGAGCAGAATTTGGTGGACGGCAGAGGGCCGGTGAAAGGTTTAGAAGCCATGGAGCAGAATTTGGTGGACGGCAGAGGGCCGGTGAAAGGTTTAGAAGCCATGGAGCAGAGGGCAGAATTTGGTGGACGGCAGAGGGCCGGTGAAAGGTTTAGAAGCCATGGAGCAGAATTTGGTGGACGGCAGAGGGCCAGTGAAAGGTTTGGAAGCCATGGAGCAGAATTTGGTGGACGGCAGAGGGCCGGTGAAAGGTTTAGAAGCCATGGAGCAGAATTTGGTGGACGGCAGAGGGCCGGTGAAAGGTTTAGAAGCCATGGAGCAGAATTTGGTGGACGGCAGAGGGCCGGTGAAAGGTTTAGAAGCCATGGAGCAGAATTTGGTGGACGGCAGAGGGCCGGTGAAAGGTTTAGAAGCCATGGAGCAGAATTTGGTGGACGGCAGAGGGCCGGTGAAAGGTTTAGAAGCCATGGAGCAGAATTTGGTGGACGGCAGAGGGCTGGTGAAAGGTTTTGAAGCCATGGAGCAGAGGGCAGAATTTGGTGGACGGCAGAGGGCCGGTGAAAGGTTTAGAAGCCATGGAGCAGAATTTGGTGGACGGCAGAGGGCCGGTGAAAGGTTTAGAAGCCATGGAGCAGAATTTGATGGACGGCAGAGGGCCGGTGAAAGGTTTAGAAGCCATGGAGCAGAATTTGGTGGACGGCAGAGGGCCGGTGAAAGGTTTAGAAGCCATGGAGCAGAGGGCAGAATTTGGTGGACGGCAGAGGGCCGGTGAAAGGTTTAGAAGCCATGGAGCAGAATTTGGTGGACGGCAGAGGGCCGGTGAAAGGTTTAGAAGCCATGGAGCAGAATTTGGTGGACGGCAGAGGGCCGGTGAAAGGTTTAGAAGCCATGGAGCAGAGGGCAGAATTTGGTGGACGGCAGAGGGCCGGTGAAAGGTTTAGAAGCCATGGAGCAGAATTTGGTGGACGGCAGAGGGCCGGTGAAAGGTTGAGAAGCCATGGAGCAGAATTTGGTGGACGGCAGAGGGCCGGTGAAAGGTTTAGAAGCCATGGAGCAGAGGGCAGAATTTGGTGGACAGCAGAGGGCCGGTGAAAGGTTTAGAAGCCATGGAGCAGAATTTGGTGGACGGCAGAGGGCCGGTGAAAGGTTTAGAAGCCATGGAGCAGAATTTGGTGGACGGCAGAGGGCCGGTGAAAGGTTTAGAAGCCATGGAGCAGAATTTGGTGGATGGCAGAGGGCCGGTGAAAGGTTTAGAAGCCATGGAGCAGAATTTGGTGGACGGCAGAGGGCCGGTGAAAGGTTTAGAAGCCATGGAGCAGAATTTGGTGGACGGCAGAGGGCCAGTGAAAGGTTTAGAAGCCATGGAGCAGAGGGCAGAATTTGGTGGACGGCAGAGGGCCGGTGAAAGGTTTAGAAGCCATGGAGCAGAATTTGGTGGACGGCAGAGGGCCGGTGAAAGGTTTAGAAGCCATGGAGCAGAATTTGGTGGACGGCAGAGGGCCGGTGAAAGGTTTAGAAGCCATGGAGCAGAGGGCAGAATTTGGTGGACGGCAGAGGGCCGGTGAAAGGTTTAGAAGCCATGGAGCAGAATTTGGTGGACGGCAGAGGGCCGGTGAAAGGTTGAGAAGCCATGGAGCAGAATTTGGTGGACGGCAGAGGGCCGGTGAAAGGTTTAGAAGCCATGGAGCAGAGGGCAGAATTTGGTGGACGGCAGAGGGCCGGTGAAAGGTTTAGAAGCCATGGAGCAGAATTTGGTGGACGGCAGAGGGCCGGTGAAAGGTTTAGAAGCCATGGAGCAGAATTTGGTGGACGGCAGAGGGCCGGTGAAAGGTTTAGAAGCCATGGAGCAGAATTTGGTGGATGGCAGAGGGCCGGTGAAAGGTTTAGAAGCCATGGAGCAGAGGGCAGAATTTGGTGGACGGCAGAGGGCCGGTGAAAGGTTTAGAAGCCATGGAGCAGAATTTGGTGGACGGCAGAGGGCCGGTGAACGGTTTAGAAGCCATGGAGCAGAATTTGGTGGACGGCAGAGGGCTGGTGAAAGGTTTAGAAGCCATGGAGCATAGGGCAGAATTTGGTGGACGGCAGAAGGCCGGTGAAAGGTTTAGAAGCCATGGAGCAGAATTTGGTGGACGGCAGAGGGCCGGTGAAAGGTTTAGAAGCCATGGAGCAGAATTTGGTGGACGGCAGAGGGCCGGTGAAAGGTTTAGAAGCCATGGAGCAGAATTTGGTGGACGGCAGAGGGCCGGTGAAAGGTTTAGAAGCCATGGAGCAGAGGGCAGAATTTGGTGGACGGCAGAGGGCCGGTGAAAGGTTTAGAAGCCATGGAGCAGAATTTGGTGGACGGCAGAGGGCCGGTGAAAGGTTTAGAAGCCATGGAGCAGAATTTGGTGGACGGCAGAGGGCCGGTGAAAGGTTTAGAAGCCATGGAGCAGAATTTGGTGGACGGCAGAGGGCCGGTGAAAGGTTTAGAAGCCATGGAGCAGAATTTGGTGGACGGCAGAGGGCCGGTGAAAGGTTTAGAAGCCATGGAGCAGAATTTGGTGGACGGCAGAGGGCCGGTGAAAGGTTTAGAAGCCATGGAGCAGAATTTGGTGGACGGCAGAGGGCCGGTGAAAGGTTTAGAAGCCATGGAGCAGAATTTGGTGGACGGCAGAGGGCCGGTGAAAGGTTTAGAAGCCATGGAGCAGAGGGCAGAATTTGGTGGACGGCAGAGGGCCGGTGAACGGTTTAGAAGCCATGGAGCAGAATTTGGTGGACGGCAGAGGGCCGGTGAAAGGTTTAGAAGCCATGGAGCAGAATTTGGTGGACGGCAGAGGGCCGGTGAAAGGTTTAGAAGCCATGGAGCAGAGTGCAGAATTTGGTGGACGGCAGAGTGCCGGTGAAAGGTTTAGAAGCCATGGAGCTGTATTTGGTGGACGGCAGAGGGCCGGTGAAAGGTTTAGAAGCCATGGAGCAGAATTTGGTGGACGGCAGAGGGCCGGTGAAAGGTTTAGAAGCCATGGAGCAGAATTTGGTGGACGGCAGAGGGCCGGTGAAAGGTTTAGAAGCCATGGAGCAGAATTTGGTGGATGGCAGAGGGCCGGTGAAAGGTTTAGAAGCCATGGAGCAGAGGGCAGAATTTGGTGGACGGCAGAGGGCCGGTGAAAGGTTTAGAAGCCATGGAGCAGAATTTGGTGGACGGCAGAGGGCCGGTGAAAGGTTTAGAAGCCATGGAGCAGAATTTGGTGGACGGCAGAGGGCCGGTGAAAGGTTTAGAAGCCATGGAGCAGAGGGCAGAATTTGGTGGACGGCAGAGGGCCGGTGAAAGGTTTAGAAGCCATGGAGCAGAATTTGGTGGACGGCAGAGGGCCGGTGAAAGGTTTAGAAGCCATGGAGCAGAATTTGGTGGACGGCAGAGGGCCGGTGAAAGGTTTAGAAGCCATGGAGCAGAATTTGGTGGATGGCAGAGGGCCGGTGAAAGGTTTAGAAGCCATGAAGCAGAGGGCAGAATTTGGTGGACGGCAGAGGGCCGGTGAAAGGTTTAGAAGCCATGGAGCAGAATTTGGTGGACGGCAGAGGGCCGGTGAACGGTTTAGAAGCCATGGAGCAGAATTTGGTGGACGGCAGAGGGCTGGTGAAAGGTTTAGAAGCCATGGAGCAGAGGGCAGAATTTGGTGGACGGCAGAGGGCCGGTGAAAGGTTTAGAAGCCATGGAGCAGAATTTGGTGGACGGCAGAGGGCCGGTGAAAGGTTTAGAAGCCATGGAGCAGAATTTGGTGGACGGCAGAGGGCCGGTGAAAGGTTTAGAAGCCATGGAGCAGAATTTGGTGGACGGCAGAGGGCCGGTGAAAGGTTTAGAAGCCATGGAGCAGAGGGCAGAATTTGGTGGACGGCAGAGGGCCGGTGAAAGGTTTAGAAGCCATGGAGCAGAATTTGGTGGACGGCAGAGGGCCGGTGAAAGGTTTAGAAGCCATGGAGCAGAATTTGGTGGACGGCAGAGGGCCGGTGAAAGGTTTAGAAGCCATGGAGCAGAATTTGGTGGACGGCAGAGGGCCGGTGAAAGGTTTAGAAGCCATGGAGCAGAATTTGGTGGACGGCAGAGGGCCGGTGAAAGGTTTAGAAGCCATGGAGCAGAATTTGGTGGACGGCAGAGGGCCGGTGAAAGGTTTAGAAGCCATGGAGCAGAATTTGGTGGACGGCAGAGGGCCGGTGAAAGGTTTAGAAGCCATGGAGCAGAATTTGGTGGACGGCAGAGGGCCGGTGAAAGGTTTAGAAGCCATGGAGCAGAGGGCAGAATTTGGTGGACGGCAGAGGGCCGGTGAACGGTTTAGAAGCCATGGAGCAGAATTTGGTGGACGGCAGAGGGCCGGTGAAAGGTTTAGAAGCCATGGAGCAGAATTTGGTGGACGGCAGAGGGCCGGTGAAAGGTTTAGAAGCCATGGAGCAGAGTGCAGAATTTGGTGGACGGCAGAGGGCCGGTGAAAGGTTTAGAAGCCATGGAGCAGAATTTGGTGGACGGCAGAGGGCCGGTGAAAGGTTTAGAAGCCATGGAGCAGAATTTGGTGGACGGCAGAGGGCCGGTGAAAGGTTTAGAAGCCATGGAGCAGAATTTGGTGGACGGCAGAGGGCCGGTGAAAGGTTTAGAAGCCATGGAGCAGAATTTGGTGGACGGCAGAGGGCCGGTGAAAGGTTTAGAAGCCATGGAGCAGAATTTGGTGGACGGCAGAGGGCCGGTGAAAGGTTTAGAAGCCATGGAGCAGAATTTGGTGGACGGCAGAGGGCCGGTGAAAGGTTTAGAAGCCATGGAGCAGAATTTGGTGGACGGCAGAGGGCTGGTGAAAGGTTTAGAAGCCATGGAGCAGAGGGCAGAATTTGGTGGACGGCAGAGGGCCGGTGAAAGGTTTAGAAGCCATGGAGCAGAATTTGGTGGACGGCAGAGGGCCGGTGAAAGGTTTAGAAGCCATGGAGCAGAATTTGGTGGACGGCAGAGGGCCGGTGAAAGGTTTAGAAGCCATGGAGCAGAATTTGGTGGACGGCAGAGGGCCGGTGAAAGGTTTAGAAGCCATGGAGCAGAGGGCAGAATTTGGTGGACGGCAGAGGGCCGGTGAAAGGTTTAGAAGCCATGGAGCAGAATTTGGTGGACGGCAGAGGGCCGGTGAAAGGTTTAGAAGCCATGGAGCAGAATTTGGTGGACGGCAGAGGGCCGGTGAAAGGTTTAGAAGCCATGGAGCAGAATTTGGTGTGAAAGGTTTAGAAGCCATGGAGCAGAATTTGGTGGACGGCAGAGGGCCGGTGAAAGGTTTAGAAGCCATGGAGCAGAATTTGGTGGACGGCAGAGGGCCGGTGAAAGGTTTAGAAGCCATGGAGCAGAATTTGGTGGACGGCAGAGGGCCGGTGAAAGGTTTAGAAGCCATGGAGCAGAATTTGGTGGACGGCAGAGGGCCGGTGAAAGGTTTAGAAGCCATGGAGCAGAATTTGGTGGACGGCAGAGGGCCGGTGAAAGGTTTAGAAGCCATGGAGCAGAATTTGGTGGACGGCAGAGGGCCGGTGAAAGGTTTAGAAGCCATGGAGCAGAATTTGGTGGACGGCAGAGGGCCGGTGAAAGGTTTAGAAGCCATGGAGCAGAATTTGGTGGACGGCAGAGGGCCGGTGAAAGGTTTAGAAGCCATGGAGCAGAATTTGGTGGACGGCAGAGGGCCGGTGAAAGGTTTAGAAGCCATGGAGCAGAATTTGGTGGACGGCAGAGGGCCGGTGAAAGGTTTAGAAGCCATGGAGCAGAATTTGGTGGACGGCAGAGGGCCGGTGAAAGGTTTAGAAGCCATGGAGCAGAATTTGGTGGACGGCAGAGGGCCGGTGAAAGGTTTAGAAGCCATGGAGCAGAATTTGGTGGACGGCAGAGGGCCGGTGAAAGGTTTAGAAGCCATGGAGCAGAATTTGGTGGACGGCAGAGGGCCGGTGAAAGGTTTAGAAGCCATGGAGCAGAATTTGGTGGACGGCAGAGGGCCGGTGAAAGGTTTAGAAGCCATGGAGCAGAATTTGGTGGACGGCAGAGGGCCGGTGAAAGGTTTAGAAGCCATGGAGCAGAATTTGGTGGACGGCAGAGGGCCGGTGAAAGGTTTAGAAGCCATGGAGCAGAATTTGGTGGACGGCAGAGGGCCGGTGAAAGGTTTAGAAGCCATGGAGCAGAATTTGGTGGACGGCAGAGGGCCGGTGAAAGGTTTAGAAGCCATGGAGCAGAATTTGGTGGACGGCAGAGGGCCGGTGAAAGGTTTAGAAGCCATGGAGCAGAATTTGGTGGACGGCAGAGGGCCGGTGAAAGGTTTAGAAGCCATGGAGCAGAATTTGGTGGACGGCAGAGGGCCGGTGAAAGGTTTAGAAGCCATGGAGCAGAATTTGGTGGACGGCAGAGGGCCGGTGAAAGGTTTAGAAGCCATGGAGCAGAATTTGGTGGACGGCAGAGGGCCGGTGAAAGGTTTAGAAGCCATGGAGCAGAATTTGGTGGACGGCAGAGGGCCGGTGAAAGGTTTAGAAGCCATGGAGCAGAATTTGGTGGACGGCAGAGGGCCGGTGAAAGGTTTAGAAGCCATGGAGCAGAATTTGGTGGACGGCAGAGGGCCGGTGAAAGGTTTAGAAGCCATGGAGCAGAATTTGGTGGACGGCAGAGGGCCGGTGAAAGGTTTAGAAGCCATGGAGCAGAATTTGGTGGACGGCAGAGGGCCGGTGAAAGGTTTAGAAGCCATGGAGCAGAATTTGGTGGACGGCAGAGGGCCGGTGAAAGGTTTAGAAGCCATGGAGCAGAATTTGGTGGACGGCAGAGGGCCGGTGAAAGGTTTAGAAGCCATGGAGCAGAATTTGGTGGACGGCAGAGGGCCGGTGAAAGGTTTAGAAGCCATGGAGCAGAATTTGGTGGACGGCAGAGGGCCGGTGAAAGGTTTAGAAGCCATGGAGCAGAATTTGGTGGACGGCAGAGGGCCGGTGAAAGGTTTAGAAGCCATGGAGCAGAATTTGGTGGACGGCAGAGGGCCGGTGAAAGGTTTAGAAGCCATGGAGCAGAATTTGGTGGACGGCAGAGGGCCGGTGAAAGGTTTAGAAGCCATGGAGCAGAATTTGGTGGACGGCAGAGGGCCGGTGAAAGGTTTAGAAGCCATGGAGCAGAATTTGGTGGACGGCAGAGGGCCGGTGAAAGGTTTAGAAGCCATGGAGCAGAATTTGGTGGACGGCAGAGGGCCGGTGAAAGGTTTAGAAGCCATGGAGCAGAATTTGGTGGACGGCAGAGGGCCGGTGAAAGGTTTAGAAGCCATGGAGCAGAATTTGGTGGACGGCAGAGGGCCGGTGAAAGGTTTAGAAGCCATGGAGCAGAATTTGGTGGACGGCAGAGGGCCGGTGAAAGGTTTAGAAGCCATGGAGCAGAATTTGGTGGACGGCAGAGGGCCGGTGAAAGGTTTAGAAGCCATGGAGCAGAATTTGGTGGACGGCAGAGGGCCGGTGAAAGGTTTAGAAGCCATGGAGCAGAATTTGGTGGACGGCAGAGGGCCGGTGAAAGGTTTAGAAGCCATGGAGCAGAATTTGGTGGACGGCAGAGGGCCGGTGAAAGGTTTAGAAGCCATGGAGCAGAATTTGGTGGACGGCAGAGGGCCGGTGAAAGGTTTAGAAGCCATGGAGCAGAATTTGGTGGACGGCAGAGGGCCGGTGAAAGGTTTAGAAGCCATGGAGCAGAATTTGGTGGACGGCAGAGGGCCGGTGAAAGGTTTAGAAGCCATGGAGCAGAATTTGGTGGACGGCAGAGGGCCGGTGAAAGGTTTAGAAGCCATGGAGCAGAATTTGGTGGACGGCAGAGGGCCGGTGAAAGGTTTAGAAGCCATGGAGCAGAATTTGGTGGACGGCAGAGGGCCGGTGAAAGGTTTAGAAGCCATGGAGCAGAATTTGGTGGACGGCAGAGGGCCGGTGAAAGGTTTAGAAGCCATGGAGCAGAATTTGGTGGACGGCAGAGGGCCGGTGAAAGGTTTAGAAGCCATGGAGCAGAATTTGGTGGACGGCAGAGGGCCGGTGAAAGGTTTAGAAGCCATGGAGCAGAATTTGGTGGACGGCAGAGGGCCGGTGAAAGGTTTAGAAGCCATGGAGCAGAATTTGGTGGACGGCAGAGGGCCGGTGAAAGGTTTAGAAGCCATGGAGCAGAATTTGGTGGACGGCAGAGGGCCGGTGAAAGGTTTAGAAGCCATGGAGCAGAATTTGGTGGACGGCAGAGGGCCGGTGAAAGGTTTAGAAGCCATGGAGCAGAATTTGGTGGACGGCAGAGGGCCGGTGAAAGGTTTAGAAGCCATGGAGCAGAATTTGGTGGACGGCAGAGGGCCGGTGAAAGGTTTAGAAGCCATGGAGCAGAATTTGGTGGACGGCAGAGGGCCGGTGAAAGGTTTAGAAGCCATGGAGCAGAATTTGGTGGACGGCAGAGGGCCGGTGAAAGGTTTAGAAGCCATGGAGCAGAATTTGGTGGACGGCAGAGGGCCGGTGAAAGGTTTAGAAGCCATGGAGCAGAATTTGGTGGACGGCAGAGGGCCGGTGAAAGGTTTAGAAGCCATGGAGCAGAATTTGGTGGACGGCAGAGGGCCGGTGAAAGGTTTAGAAGCCATGGAGCAGAATTTGGTGGACGGCAGAGGGCCGGTGAAAGGTTTAGAAGCCATGGAGCAGAATTTGGTGGACGGCAGAGGGCCGGTGAAAGGTTTAGAAGCCATGGAGCAGAATTTGGTGGACGGCAGAGGGCCGGTGAAAGGTTTAGAAGCCATGGAGCAGAATTTGGTGGACGGCAGAGGGCCGGTGAAAGGTTTAGAAGCCATGGAGCAGAATTTGGTGGACGGCAGAGGGCCGGTGAAAGGTTTAGAAGCCATGGAGCAGAATTTGGTGGACGGCAGAGGGCCGGTGAAAGGTTTAGAAGCCATGGAGCAGAATTTGGTGGACGGCAGAGGGCCGGTGAAAGGTTTAGAAGCCATGGAGCAGAATTTGGTGGACGGCAGAGGGCCGGTGAAAGGTTTAGAAGCCATGGAGCAGAATTTGGTGGACGGCAGAGGGCCGGTGAAAGGTTTAGAAGCCATGGAGCAGAATTTGGTGGACGGCAGAGGGCCGGTGAAAGGTTTAGAAGCCATGGAGCAGAATTTGGTGGACGGCAGAGGGCCGGTGAAAGGTTTAGAAGCCATGGAGCAGAATTTGGTGGACGGCAGAGGGCCGGTGAAAGGTTTAGAAGCCATGGAGCAGAATTTGGTGGACGGCAGAGGGCCGGTGAAAGGTTTAGAAGCCATGGAGCAGAATTTGGTGGACGGCAGAGGGCCGGTGAAAGGTTTAGAAGCCATGGAGCAGAATTTGGTGGACGGCAGAGGGCCGGTGAAAGGTTTAGAAGCCATGGAGCAGAATTTGGTGGACGGCAGAGGGCCGGTGAAAGGTTTAGAAGCCATGGAGCAGAATTTGGTGGACGGCAGAGGGCCGGTGAAAGGTTTAGAAGCCATGGAGCAGAATTTGGTGGACGGCAGAGGGCCGGTGAAAGGTTTAGAAGCCATGGAGCAGAATTTGGTGGACGGCAGAGGGCCGGTGAAAGGTTTAGAAGCCATGGAGCAGAATTTGGTGGACGGCAGAGGGCCGGTGAAAGGTTTAGAAGCCATGGAGCAGAATTTGGTGGACGGCAGAGGGCCGGTGAAAGGTTTAGAAGCCATGGAGCAGAATTTGGTGGACGGCAGAGGGCCGGTGAAAGGTTTAGAAGCCATGGAGCAGAATTTGGTGGACGGCAGAGGGCCGGTGAAAGGTTTAGAAGCCATGGAGCAGAATTTGGTGGACGGCAGAGGGCCGGTGAAAGGTTTAGAAGCCATGGAGCAGAATTTGGTGGACGGCAGAGGGCCGGTGAAAGGTTTAGAAGCCATGGAGCAGAATTTGGTGGACGGCAGAGGGCCGGTGAAAGGTTTAGAAGCCATGGAGCAGAATTTGGTGGACGGCAGAGGGCCGGTGAAAGGTTTAGAAGCCATGGAGCAGAATTTGGTGGACGGCAGAGGGCCGGTGAAAGGTTTAGAAGCCATGGAGCAGAATTTGGTGGACGGCAGAGGGCCGGTGAAAGGTTTAGAAGCCATGGAGCAGAATTTGGTGGACGGCAGAGGGCCGGTGAAAGGTTTAGAAGCCATGGAGCAGAATTTGGTGGACGGCAGAGGGCCGGTGAAAGGTTTAGAAGCCATGGAGCAGAATTTGGTGGACGGCAGAGGGCCGGTGAAAGGTTTAGAAGCCATGGAGCAGAATTTGGTGGACGGCAGAGGGCCGGTGAAAGGTTTAGAAGCCATGGAGCAGAATTTGGTGGACGGCAGAGGGCCGGTGAAAGGTTTAGAAGCCATGGAGCAGAATTTGGTGGACGGCAGAGGGCCGGTGAAAGGTTTAGAAGCCATGGAGCAGAATTTGGTGGACGGCAGAGGGCCGGTGAAAGGTTTAGAAGCCATGGAGCAGAATTTGGTGGACGGCAGAGGGCCGGTGAAAGGTTTAGAAGCCATGGAGCAGAATTTGGTGGACGGCAGAGGGCCGGTGAAAGGTTTAGAAGCCATGGAGCAGAATTTGGTGGACGGCAGAGGGCCGGTGAAAGGTTTAGAAGCCATGGAGCAGAATTTGGTGGACGGCAGAGGGCCGGTGAAAGGTTTAGAAGCCATGGAGCAGAATTTGGTGGACGGCAGAGGGCCGGTGAAAGGTTTAGAAGCCATGGAGCAGAATTTGGTGGACGGCAGAGGGCCGGTGAAAGGTTTAGAAGCCATGGAGCAGAATTTGGTGGACGGCAGAGGGCCGGTGAAAGGTTTAGAAGCCATGGAGCAGAATTTGGTGGACGGCAGAGGGCCGGTGAAAGGTTTAGAAGCCATGGAGCAGAATTTGGTGGACGGCAGAGGGCCGGTGAAAGGTTTAGAAGCCATGGAGCAGAATTTGGTGGACGGCAGAGGGCCGGTGAAAGGTTTAGAAGCCATGGAGCAGAATTTGGTGGACGGCAGAGGGCCGGTGAAAGGTTTAGAAGCCATGGAGCAGAATTTGGTGGACGGCAGAGGGCCGGTGAAAGGTTTAGAAGCCATGGAGCAGAATTTGGTGGACGGCAGAGGGCCGGTGAAAGGTTTAGAAGCCATGGAGCAGAATTTGGTGGACGGCAGAGGGCCGGTGAAAGGTTTAGAAGCCATGGAGCAGAATTTGGTGGACGGCAGAGGGCCGGTGAAAGGTTTAGAAGCCATGGAGCAGAATTTGGTGGACGGCAGAGGGCCGGTGAAAGGTTTAGAAGCCATGGAGCAGAATTTGGTGGACGGCAGAGGGCCGGTGAAAGGTTTAGAAGCCATGGAGCAGAATTTGGTGGACGGCAGAGGGCCGGTGAAAGGTTTAGAAGCCATGGAGAGCAGAATTTGGTGGACGGCAGAGGGCCGGTGAAAGGTTTAGAAGCCATGGAGCAGAATTTGGTGGACGGCAGAGGGCCGGTGAAAGGTTTAGAAGCCATGGAGCAGAATTTGGTGGACGGCAGAGGGCCGGTGAAAGGTTTAGAAGCCATGGAGCAGAATTTGGTGGACGGCAGAGGGCCGGTGAAAGGTTTAGAAGCCATGGAGCAGAATTTGGTGGACGGCAGAGGGCCGGTGAAAGGTTTAGAAGCCATGGAGCAGAATTTGGTGGACGGCAGAGGGCCGGTGAAAGGTTTAGAAGCCATGGAGCAGAATTTGGTGGACGGCAGAGGGCCGGTGAAAGGTTTAGAAGCCATGGAGCAGAATTTGGTGGACGGCAGAGGGCCGGTGAAAGGTTTAGAAGCCATGGAGCAGAATTTGGTGGACGGCAGAGGGCCGGTGAAAGGTTTAGAAGCCATGGAGCAGAATTTGGTGGACGGCAGAGGGCCGGTGAAAGGTTTAGAAGCCATGGAGCAGAATTTGGTGGACGGCAGAGGGCCGGTGAAAGGTTTAGAAGCCATGGAGCAGAATTTGGTGGACGGCAGAGGGCCGGTGAAAGGTTTAGAAGCCATGGAGCAGAATTTGGTGGACGGCAGAGGGCCGGTGAAAGGTTTAGAAGCCATGGAGCAGAATTTGGTGGACGGCAGAGGGCCGGTGAAAGGTTTAGAAGCCATGGAGCAGAATTTGGTGGACGGCAGAGGGCCGGTGAAAGGTTTAGAAGCCATGGAGCAGAATTTGGTGGACGGCAGAGGGCCGGTGAAAGGTTTAGAAGCCATGGAGCAGAATTTGGTGGACGGCAGAGGGCCGGTGAAAGGTTTAGAAGCCATGGAGCAGAATTTGGTGGACGGCAGAGGGCCGGTGAAAGGTTTAGAAGCCATGGAGCAGAATTTGGTGGACGGCAGAGGGCCGGTGAAAGGTTTAGAAGCCATGGAGCAGAATTTGGTGGACGGCAGAGGGCCGGTGAAAGGTTTAGAAGCCATGGAGCAGAATTTGGTGGACGGCAGAGGGCCGGTGAAAGGTTTAGAAGCCATGGAGCAGAATTTGGTGGACGGCAGAGGGCCGGTGAAAGGTTTAGAAGCCATGGAGCAGAATTTGGTGGACGGCAGAGGGCCGGTGAAAGGTTTAGAAGCCATGGAGCAGAATTTGGTGGACGGCAGAGGGCCGGTGAAAGGTTTAGAAGCCATGGAGCAGAATTTGGTGGACGGCAGAGGGCCGGTGAAAGGTTTAGAAGCCATGGAGCAGAATTTGGTGGACGGCAGAGGGCCGGTGAAAGGTTTAGAAGCCATGGAGCAGAATTTGGTGGACGGCAGAGGGCCGGTGAAAGGTTTAGAAGCCATGGAGCAGAATTTGGTGGACGGCAGAGGGCCGGTGAAAGGTTTAGAAGCCATGGAGCAGAATTTGGTGGACGGCAGAGGGCCGGTGAAAGGTTTAGAAGCCATGGAGCAGAATTTGGTGGACGGCAGAGGGCCGGTGAAAGGTTTAGAAGCCATGGAGCAGAATTTGGTGGACGGCAGAGGGCCGGTGAAAGGTTTAGAAGCCATGGAGCAGAATTTGGTGGACGGCAGAGGGCCGGTGAAAGGTTTAGAAGCCATGGAGCAGAATTTGGTGGACGGCAGAGGGCCGGTGAAAGGTTTAGAAGCCATGGAGCAGAATTTGGTGGACGGCAGAGGGCCGGTGAAAGGTTTAGAAGCCATGGAGCAGAATTTGGTGGACGGCAGAGGGCCGGTGAAAGGTTTAGAAGCCATGGAGCAGAATTTGGTGGACGGCAGAGGGCCGGTGAAAGGTTTAGAAGCCATGGAGCAGAATTTGGTGGACGGCAGAGGGCCGGTGAAAGGTTTAGAAGCCATGGAGCAGAATTTGGTGGACGGCAGAGGGCCGGTGAAAGGTTTAGAAGCCATGGAGCAGAATTTGGTGGACGGCAGAGGGCCGGTGAAAGGTTTAGAAGCCATGGAGCAGAATTTGGTGGACGGCAGAGGGCCGGTGAAAGGTTTAGAAGCCATGGAGCAGAATTTGGTGGACGGCAGAGGGCCGGTGAAAGGTTTAGAAGCCATGGAGCAGAATTTGGTGGACGGCAGAGGGCCGGTGAAAGGTTTAGAAGCCATGGAGCAGAATTTGGTGGACGGCAGAGGGCCGGTGAAAGGTTTAGAAGCCATGGAGCAGAATTTGGTGGACGGCAGAGGGCCGGTGAAAGGTTTAGAAGCCATGGAGCAGAATTTGGTGGACGGCAGAGGGCCGGTGAAAGGTTTAGAAGCCATGGAGCAGAATTTGGTGGACGGCAGAGGGCCGGTGAAAGGTTTAGAAGCCATGGAGCAGAATTTGGTGGACGGCAGAGGGCCGGTGAAAGGTTTAGAAGCCATGGAGCAGAATTTGGTGGACGGCAGAGGGCCGGTGAAAGGTTTAGAAGCCATGGAGCAGAATTTGGTGGACGGCAGAGGGCCGGTGAAAGGTTTAGAAGCCATGGAGCAGAATTTGGTGGACGGCAGAGGGCCGGTGAAAGGTTTAGAAGCCATGGAGCAGAATTTGGTGGACGGCAGAGGGCCGGTGAAAGGTTTAGAAGCCATGGAGCAGAATTTGGTGGACGGCAGAGGGCCGGTGAAAGGTTTAGAAGCCATGGAGCAGAATTTGGTGGACGGCAGAGGGCCGGTGAAAGGTTTAGAAGCCATGGAGCAGAATTTGGTGGACGGCAGAGGGCCGGTGAAAGGTTTAGAAGCCATGGAGCAGAATTTGGTGGACGGCAGAGGGCCGGTGAAAGGTTTAGAAGCCATGGAGCAGAATTTGGTGGACGGCAGAGGGCCGGTGAAAGGTTTAGAAGCCATGGAGCAGAATTTGGTGGACGGCAGAGGGCCGGTGAAAGGTTTAGAAGCCATGGAGCAGAATTTGGTGGACGGCAGAGGGCCGGTGAAAGGTTTAGAAGCCATGGAGCAGAGAATTTGGTGGACGGCAGAGGGCCGGTGAAAGGTTTAGAAGCCATGGAGCAGAATTTGGTGGACGGCAGAGGGCCGGTGAAAGGTTTAGAAGCCATGGAGCAGAATTTGGTGGACGGCAGAGGGCCGGTGAAAGGTTTAGAAGCCATGGAGCAGAATTTGGTGGACGGCAGAGGGCCGGTGAAAGGTTTAGAAGCCATGGAGCAGAATTTGGTGGACGGCAGAGGGCCGGTGAAAGGTTTAGAAGCCATGGAGCAGAATTTGGTGGACGGCAGAGGGCCGGTGAAAGGTTTAGAAGCCATGGAGCAGAATTTGGTGGACGGCAGAGGGCCGGTGAAAGGTTTAGAAGCCATGGAGCAGAATTTGGTGGACGGCAGAGGGCCGGTGAAAGGTTTAGAAGCCATGGAGCAGAATTTGGTGGACGGCAGAGGGCCGGTGAAAGGTTTAGAAGCCATGGAGCAGAATTTGGTGGACGGCAGAGGGCCGGTGAAAGGTTTAGAAGCCATGGAGCAGAATTTGGTGGACGGCAGAGGGCCGGTGAAAGGTTTAGAAGCCATGGAGCAGAATTTGGTGGACGGCAGAGGGCCGGTGAAAGGTTTAGAAGCCATGGAGCAGAATTTGGTGGACGGCAGAGGGCCGGTGAAAGGTTTAGAAGCCATGGAGCAGAATTTGGTGGACGGCAGAGGGCCGGTGAAAGGTTTAGAAGCCATGGAGCAGAATTTGGTGGACGGCAGAGGGCCGGTGAAAGGTTTAGAAGCCATGGAGCAGAATTTGGTGGACGGCAGAGGGCCGGTGAAAGGTTTAGAAGCCATGGAGCAGAATTTGGTGGACGGCAGAGGGCCGGTGAAAGGTTTAGAAGCCATGGAGCAGAATTTGGTGGACGGCAGAGGGCCGGTGAAAGGTTTAGAAGCCATGGAGCAGAATTTGGTGGACGGCAGAGGGCCGGTGAAAGGTTTAGAAGCCATGGAGCAGAATTTGGTGGACGGCAGAGGGCCGGTGAAAGGTTTAGAAGCCATGGAGCAGAATTTGGTGGACGGCAGAGGGCCGGTGAAAGGTTTAGAAGCCATGGAGCAGAATTTGGTGGACGGCAGAGGGCCGGTGAAAGGTTTAGAAGCCATGGAGCAGAATTTGGTGGACGGCAGAGGGCCGGTGAAAGGTTTAGAAGCCATGGAGCAGAATTTGGTGGACGGCAGAGGGCCGGTGAAAGGTTTAGAAGCCATGGAGCAGAATTTGGTGGACGGCAGAGGGCCGGTGAAAGGTTTAGAAGCCATGGAGCAGAATTTGGTGGACGGCAGAGGGCCGGTGAAAGGTTTAGAAGCCATGGAGCAGAATTTGGTGGACGGCAGAGGGCCGGTGAAAGGTTTAGAAGCCATGGAGCAGAATTTGGTGGACGGCAGAGGGCCGGTGAAAGGTTTAGAAGCCATGGAGCAGAATTTGGTGGACGGCAGAGGGCCGGTGAAAGGTTTAGAAGCCATGGAGCAGAATTTGGTGGACGGCAGAGGGCCGGTGAAAGGTTTAGAAGCCATGGAGCAGAATTTGGTGGACGGCAGAGGGCCGGTGAAAGGTTTAGAAGCCATGGAGCAGAATTTGGTGGACGGCAGAGGGCCGGTGAAAGGTTTAGAAGCCATGGAGCAGAATTTGGTGGACGGCAGAGGGCCGGTGAAAGGTTTAGAAGCCATGGAGCAGAATTTGGTGGACGGCAGAGGGCCGGTGAAAGGTTTAGAAGCCATGGAGCAGAATTTGGTGGACGGCAGAGGGCCGGTGAAAGGTTTAGAAGCCATGGAGCAGAATTTGGTGGACGGCAGAGGGCCGGTGAAAGGTTTAGAAGCCATGGAGCAGAATTTGGTGGACGGCAGAGGGCCGGTGAAAGGTTTAGAAGCCATGGAGCAGAATTTGGTGGACGGCAGAGGGCCGGTGAAAGGTTTAGAAGCCATGGAGCAGAATTTGGTGGACGGCAGAGGGCCGGTGAAAGGTTTAGAAGCCATGGAGCAGAATTTGGTGGACGGCAGAGGGCCGGTGAAAGGTTTAGAAGCCATGGAGCAGAATTTGGTGGACGGCAGAGGGCCGGTGAAAGGTTTAGAAGCCATGGAGCAGAATTTGGTGGACGGCAGAGGGCCGGTGAAAGGTTTAGAAGCCATGGAGCAGAATTTGGTGGACGGCAGAGGGCCGGTGAAAGGTTTAGAAGCCATGGAGCAGAATTTGGTGGACGGCAGAGGGCCGGTGAAAGGTTTAGAAGCCATGGAGCAGAATTTGGTGGACGGCAGAGGGCCGGTGAAAGGTTTAGAAGCCATGGAGCAGAATTTGGTGGACGGCAGAGGGCCGGTGAAAGGTTTAGAAGCCATGGAGCAGAATTTGGTGGACGGCAGAGGGCCGGTGAAAGGTTTAGAAGCCATGGAGCAGAATTTGGTGGACGGCAGAGGGCCGGTGAAAGGTTTAGAAGCCATGGAGCAGAATTTGGTGGACGGCAGAGGGCCGGTGAAAGGTTTAGAAGCCATGGAGCAGAATTTGGTGGACGGCAGAGGGCCGGTGAAAGGTTTAGAAGCCATGGAGCAGAATTTGGTGGACGGCAGAGGGCCGGTGAAAGGTTTAGAAGCCATGGAGCAGAATTTGGTGGACGGCAGAGGGCCGGTGAAAGGTTTAGAAGCCATGGAGCAGAATTTGGTGGACGGCAGAGGGCCGGTGAAAGGTTTAGAAGCCATGGAGCAGAATTTGGTGGACGGCAGAGGGCCGGTGAAAGGTTTAGAAGCCATGGAGCAGAATTTGGTGGACGGCAGAGGGCCGGTGAAAGGTTTAGAAGCCATGGAGCAGAATTTGGTGGACGGCAGAGGGCCGGTGAAAGGTTTAGAAGCCATGGAGCAGAATTTGGTGGACGGCAGAGGGCCGGTGAAAGGTTTAGAAGCCATGGAGCAGAATTTGGTGGACGGCAGAGGGCCGGTGAAAGGTTTAGAAGCCATGGAGCAGAATTTGGTGGACGGCAGAGGGCCGGTGAAAGGTTTAGAAGCCATGGAGCAGAATTTGGTGGACGGCAGAGGGCCGGTGAAAGGTTTAGAAGCCATGGAGCAGAATTTGGTGGACGGCAGAGGGCCGGTGAAAGGTTTAGAAGCCATGGAGCAGAATTTGGTGGACGGCAGAGGGCCGGTGAAAGGTTTAGAAGCCATGGAGCAGAATTTGGTGGACGGCAGAGGGCCGGTGAAAGGTTTAGAAGCCATGGAGCAGAATTTGGTGGACGGCAGAGGGCCGGTGAAAGGTTTAGAAGCCATGGAGCAGAATTTGGTGGACGGCAGAGGGCCGGTGAAAGGTTTAGAAGCCATGGAGCAGAATTTGGTGGACGGCAGAGGGCCGGTGAAAGGTTTAGAAGCCATGGAGCAGAATTTGGTGGACGGCAGAGGGCCGGTGAAAGGTTTAGAAGCCATGGAGCAGAATTTGGTGGACGGCAGAGGGCCGGTGAAAGGTTTAGAAGCCATGGAGCAGAATTTGGTGGACGGCAGAGGGCCGGTGAAAGGTTTAGAAGCCATGGAGAGGCAGAATTTGGTGGACGGCAGAGGGCCGGTGAAAGGTTTAGAAGCCATGGAGCAGAATTTGGTGGACGGCAGAGGGCCGGTGAAAGGTTTAGAAGCCATGGAGCAGAATTTGGTGGACGGCAGAGGGCCGGTGAAAGGTTTAGAAGCCATGGAGCAGAATTTGGTGGACGGCAGAGGGCCGGTGAAAGGTTTAGAAGCCATGGAGCAGAATTTGGTGGACGGCAGAGGGCCGGTGAAAGGTTTAGAAGCCATGGAGCAGAATTTGGTGGACGGCAGAGGGCCGGTGAAAGGTTTAGAAGCCATGGAGCAGAATTTGGTGGACGGCAGAGGGCCGGTGAAAGGTTTAGAAGCCATGGAGCAGAATTTGGTGGACGGCAGAGGGCCGGTGAAAGGTTTAGAAGCCATGGAGCAGAATTTGGTGGACGGCAGAGGGCCGGTGAAAGGTTTAGAAGCCATGGAGCAGAATTTGGTGGACGGCAGAGGGCCGGTGAAAGGTTTAGAAGCCATGGAGCAGAATTTGGTGGACGGCAGAGGGCCGGTGAAAGGTTTAGAAGCCATGGAGCAGAATTTGGTGGACGGCAGAGGGCCGGTGAAAGGTTTAGAAGCCATGGAGCAGAATTTGGTGGACGGCAGAGGGCCGGTGAAAGGTTTAGAAGCCATGGAGCAGAATTTGGTGGACGGCAGAGGGCCGGTGAAAGGTTTAGAAGCCATGGAGCAGAATTTGGTGGACGGCAGAGGGCCGGTGAAAGGTTTAGAAGCCATGGAGCAGAATTTGGTGGACGGCAGAGGGCCGGTGAAAGGTTTAGAAGCCATGGAGCAGAATTTGGTGGACGGCAGAGGGCCGGTGAAAGGTTTAGAAGCCATGGAGCAGAATTTGGTGGACGGCAGAGGGCCGGTGAAAGGTTTAGAAGCCATGGAGCAGAATTTGGTGGACGGCAGAGGGCCGGTGAAAGGTTTAGAAGCCATGGAGCAGAATTTGGTGGACGGCAGAGGGCCGGTGAAAGGTTTAGAAGCCATGGAGCAGAATTTGGTGGACGGCAGAGGGCCGGTGAAAGGTTTAGAAGCCATGGAGCAGAATTTGGTGGACGGCAGAGGGCCGGTGAAAGGTTTAGAAGCCATGGAGCAGAATTTGGTGGACGGCAGAGGGCCGGTGAAAGGTTTAGAAGCCATGGAGCAGAATTTGGTGGACGGCAGAGGGCCGGTGAAAGGTTTAGAAGCCATGGAGCAGAATTTGGTGGACGGCAGAGGGCCGGTGAAAGGTTTAGAAGCCATGGAGCAGAATTTGGTGGACGGCAGAGGGCCGGTGAAAGGTTTAGAAGCCATGGAGCAGAATTTGGTGGACGGCAGAGGGCCGGTGAAAGGTTTAGAAGCCATGGAGCAGAATTTGGTGGACGGCAGAGGGCCGGTGAAAGGTTTAGAAGCCATGGAGCAGAATTTGGTGGACGGCAGAGGGCCGGTGAAAGGTTTAGAAGCCATGGAGCAGAATTTGGTGGACGGCAGAGGGCCGGTGAAAGGTTTAGAAGCCATGGAGCAGAATTTGGTGGACGGCAGAGGGCCGGTGAAAGGTTTAGAAGCCATGGAGCAGAATTTGGTGGACGGCAGAGGGCCGGTGAAAGGTTTAGAAGCCATGGAGCAGAATTTGGTGGACGGCAGAGGGCCGGTGAAAGGTTTAGAAGCCATGGAGCAGAATTTGGTGGACGGCAGAGGGCCGGTGAAAGGTTTAGAAGCCATGGAGCAGAATTTGGTGGACGGCAGAGGGCCGGTGAAAGGTTTAGAAGCCATGGAGCAGAATTTGGTGGACGGCAGAGGGCCGGTGAAAGGTTTAGAAGCCATGGAGCAGAATTTGGTGGACGGCAGAGGGCCGGTGAAAGGTTTAGAAGCCATGGAGCAGAATTTGGTGGACGGCAGAGGGCCGGTGAAAGGTTTAGAAGCCATGGAGCAGAATTTGGTGGACGGCAGAGGGCCGGTGAAAGGTTTAGAAGCCATGGAGCAGAATTTGGTGGACGGCAGAGGGCCGGTGAAAGGTTTAGAAGCCATGGAGCAGAATTTGGTGGACGGCAGAGGGCCGGTGAAAGGTTTAGAAGCCATGGAGCAGAATTTGGTGGACGGCAGAGGGCCGGTGAAAGGTTTAGAAGCCATGGAGCAGAATTTGGTGGACGGCAGAGGGCCGGTGAAAGGTTTAGAAGCCATGGAGCAGAATTTGGTGGACGGCAGAGGGCCGGTGAAAGGTTTAGAAGCCATGGAGCAGAATTTGGTGGACGGCAGAGGGCCGGTGAAAGGTTTAGAAGCCATGGAGCAGAATTTGGTGGACGGCAGAGGGCCGGTGAAAGGTTTAGAAGCCATGGAGCAGAATTTGGTGGACGGCAGAGGGCCGGTGAAAGGTTTAGAAGCCATGGAGCAGAATTTGGTGGACGGCAGAGGGCCGGTGAAAGGTTTAGAAGCCATGGAGCAGAATTTGGTGGACGGCAGAGGGCCGGTGAAAGGTTTAGAAGCCATGGAGCAGAATTTGGTGGACGGCAGAGGGCCGGTGAAAGGTTTAGAAGCCATGGAGCAGAATTTGGTGGACGGCAGAGGGCCGGTGAAAGGTTTAGAAGCCATGGAGCAGAATTTGGTGGACGGCAGAGGGCCGGTGAAAGGTTTAGAAGCCATGGAGCAGAATTTGGTGGACGGCAGAGGGCCGGTGAAAGGTTTAGAAGCCATGGAGCAGAATTTGGTGGACGGCAGAGGGCCGGTGAAAGGTTTAGAAGCCATGGAGCAGAATTTGGTGGACGGCAGAGGGCCGGTGAAAGGTTTAGAAGCCATGGAGCAGAATTTGGTGGACGGCAGAGGGCCGGTGAAAGGTTTAGAAGCCATGGAGCAGAATTTGGTGGACGGCAGAGGGCCGGTGAAAGGTTTAGAAGCCATGGAGCAGAATTTGGTGGACGGCAGAGGGCCGGTGAAAGGTTTAGAAGCCATGGAGCAGAATTTGGTGGACGGCAGAGGGCCGGTGAAAGGTTTAGAAGCCATGGAGCAGAATTTGGTGGACGGCAGAGGGCCGGTGAAAGGTTTAGAAGCCATGGAGCAGAATTTGGTGGACGGCAGAGGGCCGGTGAAAGGTTTAGAAGCCATGGAGCAGAATTTGGTGGACGGCAGAGGGCCGGTGAAAGGTTTAGAAGCCATGGAGCAGAATTTGGTGGACGGCAGAGGGCCGGTGAAAGGTTTAGAAGCCATGGAGCAGAATTTGGTGGACGGCAGAGGGCCGGTGAAAGGTTTAGAAGCCATGGAGCAGAATTTGGTGGACGGCAGAGGGCCGGTGAAAGGTTTAGAAGCCATGGAGCAGAATTTGGTGGACGGCAGAGGGCCGGTGAAAGGTTTAGAAGCCATGGAGCAGAATTTGGTGGACGGCAGAGGGCCGGTGAAAGGTTTAGAAGCCATGGAGCAGAATTTGGTGGACGGCAGAGGGCCGGTGAAAGGTTTAGAAGCCATGGAGCAGAATTTGGTGGACGGCAGAGGGCCGGTGAAAGGTTTAGAAGCCATGGAGCAGAATTTGGTGGACGGCAGAGGGCCGGTGAAAGGTTTAGAAGCCATGGAGCAGAATTTGGTGGACGGCAGAGGGCCGGTGAAAGGTTTAGAAGCCATGGAGCAGAATTTGGTGGACGGCAGAGGGCCGGTGAAAGGTTTAGAAGCCATGGAGCAGAATTTGGTGGACGGCAGAGGGCCGGTGAAAGGTTTAGAAGCCATGGAGCAGAATTTGGTGGACGGCAGAGGGCCGGTGAAAGGTTTAGAAGCCATGGAGCAGAATTTGGTGGACGGCAGAGGGCCGGTGAAAGGTTTAGAAGCCATGGAGCAGAATTTGGTGGACGGCAGAGGGCCGGTGAAAGGTTTAGAAGCCATGGAGCAGAATTTGGTGGACGGCAGAGGGCCGGTGAAAGGTTTAGAAGCCATGGAGCAGAATTTGGTGGACGGCAGAGGGCCGGTGAAAGGTTTAGAAGCCATGGAGCAGAATTTGGTGGACGGCAGAGGGCCGGTGAAAGGTTTAGAAGCCATGGAGCAGAATTTGGTGGACGGCAGAGGGCCGGTGAAAGGTTTAGAAGCCATGGAGCAGAATTTGGTGGACGGCAGAGGGCCGGTGAAAGGTTTAGAAGCCATGGAGCAGAATTTGGTGGACGGCAGAGGGCCGGTGAAAGGTTTAGAAGCCATGGAGCAGAATTTGGTGGACGGCAGAGGGCCGGTGAAAGGTTTAGAAGCCATGGAGCAGAATTTGGTGGACGGCAGAGGGCCGGTGAAAGGTTTAGAAGCCATGGAGCAGAATTTGGTGGACGGCAGAGGGCCGGTGAAAGGTTTAGAAGCCATGGAGCAGAATTTGGTGGACGGCAGAGGGCCGGTGAAAGGTTTAGAAGCCATGGAGCAGAATTTGGTGGACGGCAGAGGGCCGGTGAAAGGTTTAGAAGCCATGGAGCAGAATTTGGTGGACGGCAGAGGGCCGGTGAAAGGTTTAGAAGCCATGGAGCAGAATTTGGTGGACGGCAGAGGGCCGGTGAAAGGTTTAGAAGCCATGGAGCAGAATTTGGTGGACGGCAGAGGGCCGGTGAAAGGTTTAGAAGCCATGGAGCAGAATTTGGTGGACGGCAGAGGGCCGGTGAAAGGTTTAGAAGCCATGGAGCAGAATTTGGTGGACGGCAGAGGGCCGGTGAAAGGTTTAGAAGCCATGGAGCAGAATTTGGTGGACGGCAGAGGGCCGGTGAAAGGTTTAGAAGCCATGGAGCAGAATTTGGTGGACGGCAGAGGGCCGGTGAAAGGTTTAGAAGCCATGGAGCAGAATTTGGTGGACGGCAGAGGGCCGGTGAAAGGTTTAGAAGCCATGGAGCAGAATTTGGTGGACGGCAGAGGGCCGGTGAAAGGTTTAGAAGCCATGGAGCAGAATTTGGTGGACGGCAGAGGGCCGGTGAAAGGTTTAGAAGCCATGGAGCAGAATTTGGTGGACGGCAGAGGGCCGGTGAAAGGTTTAGAAGCCATGGAGCAGAATTTGGTGGACGGCAGAGGGCCGGTGAAAGGTTTAGAAGCCATGGAGCAGAATTTGGTGGACGGCAGAGGGCCGGTGAAAGGTTTAGAAGCCATGGAGCAGAATTTGGTGGACGGCAGAGGGCCGGTGAAAGGTTTAGAAGCCATGGAGCAGAATTTGGTGGACGGCAGAGGGCCGGTGAAAGGTTTAGAAGCCATGGAGCAGAATTTGGTGGACGGCAGAGGGCCGGTGAAAGGTTTAGAAGCCATGGAGCAGAATTTGGTGGACGGCAGAGGGCCGGTGAAAGGTTTAGAAGCCATGGAGCAGAATTTGGTGGACGGCAGAGGGCCGGTGAAAGGTTTAGAAGCCATGGAGCAGAATTTGGTGGACGGCAGAGGGCCGGTGAAAGGTTTAGAAGCCATGGAGCAGAATTTGGTGGACGGCAGAGGGCCGGTGAAAGGTTTAGAAGCCATGGAGCAGAATTTGGTGGACGGCAGAGGGCCGGTGAAAGGTTTAGAAGCCATGGAGCAGAATTTGGTGGACGGCAGAGGGCCGGTGAAAGGTTTAGAAGCCATGGAGCAGAATTTGGTGGACGGCAGAGGGCCGGTGAAAGGTTTAGAAGCCATGGAGCAGAATTTGGTGGACGGCAGAGGGCCGGTGAAAGGTTTAGAAGCCATGGAGCAGAATTTGGTGGACGGCAGAGGGCCGGTGAAAGGTTTAGAAGCCATGGAGCAGAATTTGGTGGACGGCAGAGGGCCGGTGAAAGGTTTAGAAGCCATGGAGCAGAATTTGGTGGACGGCAGAGGGCCGGTGAAAGGTTTAGAAGCCATGGAGCAGAATTTGGTGGACGGCAGAGGGCCGGTGAAAGGTTTAGAAGCCATGGAGCAGAATTTGGTGGACGGCAGAGGGCCGGTGAAAGGTTTAGAAGCCATGGAGCAGAATTTGGTGGACGGCAGAGGGCCGGTGAAAGGTTTAGAAGCCATGGAGCAGAATTTGGTGGACGGCAGAGGGCCGGTGAAAGGTTTAGAAGCCATGGAGCAGAATTTGGTGGACGGCAGAGGGCCGGTGAAAGGTTTAGAAGCCATGGAGCAGAATTTGGTGGACGGCAGAGGGCCGGTGAAAGGTTTAGAAGCCATGGAGCAGAATTTGGTGGACGGCAGAGGGCCGGTGAAAGGTTTAGAAGCCATGGAGCAGAATTTGGTGGACGGCAGAGGGCCGGTGAAAGGTTTAGAAGCCATGGAGCAGAATTTGGTGGACGGCAGAGGGCCGGTGAAAGGTTTAGAAGCCATGGAGCAGAATTTGGTGGACGGCAGAGGGCCGGTGAAAGGTTTAGAAGCCATGGAGCAGAATTTGGTGGACGGCAGAGGGCCGGTGAAAGGTTTAGAAGCCATGGAGCAGAATTTGGTGGACGGCAGAGGGCCGGTGAAAGGTTTAGAAGCCATGGAGCAGAATTTGGTGGACGGCAGAGGGCCGGTGAAAGGTTTAGAAGCCATGGAGCAGAATTTGGTGGACGGCAGAGGGCCGGTGAAAGGTTTAGAAGCCATGGAGCAGAATTTGGTGGACGGCAGAGGGCCGGTGAAAGGTTTAGAAGCCATGGAGCAGAATTTGGTGGACGGCAGAGGGCCGGTGAAAGGTTTAGAAGCCATGGAGCAGAATTTGGTGGACGGCAGAGGGCCGGTGAAAGGTTTAGAAGCCATGGAGCAGAATTTGGTGGACGGCAGAGGGCCGGTGAAAGGTTTAGAAGCCATGGAGCAGAATTTGGTGGACGGCAGAGGGCCGGTGAAAGGTTTAGAAGCCATGGAGCAGAATTTGGTGGACGGCAGAGGGCCGGTGAAAGGTTTAGAAGCCATGGAGCAGAATTTGGTGGACGGCAGAGGGCCGGTGAAAGGTTTAGAAGCCATGGAGCAGAATTTGGTGGACGGCAGAGGGCCGGTGAAAGGTTTAGAAGCCATGGAGCAGAATTTGGTGGACGGCAGAGGGCCGGTGAAAGGTTTAGAAGCCATGGAGCAGAATTTGGTGGACGGCAGAGGGCCGGTGAAAGGTTTAGAAGCCATGGAGCAGAATTTGGTGGACGGCAGAGGGCCGGTGAAAGGTTTAGAAGCCATGGAGCAGAATTTGGTGGACGGCAGAGGGCCGGTGAAAGGTTTAGAAGCCATGGAGCAGAATTTGGTGGACGGCAGAGGGCCGGTGAAAGGTTTAGAAGCCATGGAGCAGAATTTGGTGGACGGCAGAGGGCCGGTGAAAGGTTTAGAAGCCATGGAGCAGAATTTGGTGGACGGCAGAGGGCCGGTGAAAGGTTTAGAAGCCATGGAGCAGAATTTGGTGGACGGCAGAGGGCCGGTGAAAGGTTTAGAAGCCATGGAGCAGAATTTGGTGGACGGCAGAGGGCCGGTGAAAGGTTTAGAAGCCATGGAGCAGAATTTGGTGGACGGCAGAGGGCCGGTGAAAGGTTTAGAAGCCATGGAGCAGAATTTGGTGGACGGCAGAGGGCCGGTGAAAGGTTTAGAAGCCATGGAGCAGAATTTGGTGGACGGCAGAGGGCCGGTGAAAGGTTTAGAAGCCATGGAGCAGAATTTGGTGGACGGCAGAGGGCCGGTGAAAGGTTTAGAAGCCATGGAGCAGAATTTGGTGGACGGCAGAGGGCCGGTGAAAGGTTTAGAAGCCATGGAGCAGAATTTGGTGGACGGCAGAGGGCCGGTGAAAGGTTTAGAAGCCATGGAGCAGAATTTGGTGGACGGCAGAGGGCCGGTGAAAGGTTTAGAAGCCATGGAGCAGAATTTGGTGGACGGCAGAGGGCCGGTGAAAGGTTTAGAAGCCATGGAGCAGAATTTGGTGGACGGCAGAGGGCCGGTGAAAGGTTTAGAAGCCATGGAGCAGAATTTGGTGGACGGCAGAGGGCCGGTGAAAGGTTTAGAAGCCATGGAGCAGAATTTGGTGGACGGCAGAGGGCCGGTGAAAGGTTTAGAAGCCATGGAGCAGAATTTGGTGGACGGCAGAGGGCCGGTGAAAGGTTTAGAAGCCATGGAGCAGAATTTGGTGGACGGCAGAGGGCCGGTGAAAGGTTTAGAAGCCATGGAGCAGAATTTGGTGGACGGCAGAGGGCCGGTGAAAGGTTTAGAAGCCATGGAGCAGAATTTGGTGGACGGCAGAGGGCCGGTGAAAGGTTTAGAAGCCATGGAGCAGAATTTGGTGGACGGCAGAGGGCCGGTGAAAGGTTTAGAAGCCATGGAGCAGAATTTGGTGGACGGCAGAGGGCCGGTGAAAGGTTTAGAAGCCATGGAGCAGAATTTGGTGGACGGCAGAGGGCCGGTGAAAGGTTTAGAAGCCATGGAGCAGAATTTGGTGGACGGCAGAGGGCCGGTGAAAGGTTTAGAAGCCATGGAGCAGAATTTGGTGGACGGCAGAGGGCCGGTGAAAGGTTTAGAAGCCATGGAGCAGAATTTGGTGGACGGCAGAGGGCCGGTGAAAGGTTTAGAAGCCATGGAGCAGAATTTGGTGGACGGCAGAGGGCCGGTGAAAGGTTTAGAAGCCATGGAGCAGAATTTGGTGGACGGCAGAGGGCCGGTGAAAGGTTTAGAAGCCATGGAGCAGAATTTGGTGGACGGCAGAGGGCCGGTGAAAGGTTTAGAAGCCATGGAGCAGAATTTGGTGGACGGCAGAGGGCCGGTGAAAGGTTTAGAAGCCATGGAGCAGAATTTGGTGGACGGCAGAGGGCCGGTGAAAGGTTTAGAAGCCATGGAGCAGAATTTGGTGGACGGCAGAGGGCCGGTGAAAGGTTTAGAAGCCATGGAGCAGAATTTGGTGGACGGCAGAGGGCCGGTGAAAGGTTTAGAAGCCATGGAGCAGAATTTGGTGGACGGCAGAGGGCCGGTGAAAGGTTTAGAAGCCATGGAGCAGAATTTGGTGGACGGCAGAGGGCCGGTGAAAGGTTTAGAAGCCATGGAGCAGAATTTGGTGGACGGCAGAGGGCCGGTGAAAGGTTTAGAAGCCATGGAGCAGAATTTGGTGGACGGCAGAGGGCCGGTGAAAGGTTTAGAAGCCATGGAGCAGAATTTGGTGGACGGCAGAGGGCCGGTGAAAGGTTTAGAAGCCATGGAGCAGAATTTGGTGGACGGCAGAGGGCCGGTGAAAGGTTTAGAAGCCATGGAGCAGAATTTGGTGGACGGCAGAGGGCCGGTGAAAGGTTTAGAAGCCATGGAGCAGAATTTGGTGGACGGCAGAGGGCCGGTGAAAGGTTTAGAAGCCATGGAGCAGAATTTGGTGGACGGCAGAGGGCCGGTGAAAGGTTTAGAAGCCATGGAGCAGAATTTGGTGGACGGCAGAGGGCCGGTGAAAGGTTTAGAAGCCATGGAGCAGAATTTGGTGGACGGCAGAGGGCCGGTGAAAGGTTTAGAAGCCATGGAGCAGAATTTGGTGGACGGCAGAGGGCCGGTGAAAGGTTTAGAAGCCATGGAGCAGAATTTGGTGGACGGCAGAGGGCCGGTGAAAGGTTTAGAAGCCATGGAGCAGAATTTGGTGGACGGCAGAGGGCCGGTGAAAGGTTTAGAAGCCATGGAGCAGAATTTGGTGGACGGCAGAGGGCCGGTGAAAGGTTTAGAAGCCATGGAGCAGAATTTGGTGGACGGCAGAGGGCCGGTGAAAGGTTTAGAAGCCATGGAGCAGAATTTGGTGGACGGCAGAGGGCCGGTGAAAGGTTTAGAAGCCATGGAGCAGAATTTGGTGGACGGCAGAGGGCCGGTGAAAGGTTTAGAAGCCATGGAGCAGAATTTGGTGGACGGCAGAGGGCCGGTGAAAGGTTTAGAAGCCATGGAGCAGAATTTGGTGGACGGCAGAGGGCCGGTGAAAGGTTTAGAAGCCATGGAGCAGAATTTGGTGGACGGCAGAGGGCCGGTGAAAGGTTTAGAAGCCATGGAGCAGAATTTGGTGGACGGCAGAGGGCCGGTGAAAGGTTTAGAAGCCATGGAGCAGAATTTGGTGGACGGCAGAGGGCCGGTGAAAGGTTTAGAAGCCATGGAGCAGAATTTGGTGGACGGCAGAGGGCCGGTGAAAGGTTTAGAAGCCATGGAGCAGAATTTGGTGGACGGCAGAGGGCCGGTGAAAGGTTTAGAAGCCATGGAGCAGAATTTGGTGGACGGCAGAGGGCCGGTGAAAGGTTTAGAAGCCATGGAGCAGAATTTGGTGGACGGCAGAGGGCCGGTGAAAGGTTTAGAAGCCATGGAGCAGAATTTGGTGGACGGCAGAGGGCCGGTGAAAGGTTTAGAAGCCATGGAGCAGAATTTGGTGGACGGCAGAGGGCCGGTGAAAGGTTTAGAAGCCATGGAGCAGAATTTGGTGGACGGCAGAGGGCCGGTGAAAGGTTTAGAAGCCATGGAGCAGAATTTGGTGGACGGCAGAGGGCCGGTGAAAGGTTTAGAAGCCATGGAGCAGAATTTGGTGGACGGCAGAGGGCCGGTGAAAGGTTTAGAAGCCATGGAGCAGAATTTGGTGGACGGCAGAGGGCCGGTGAAAGGTTTAGAAGCCATGGAGCAGAATTTGGTGGACGGCAGAGGGCCGGTGAAAGGTTTAGAAGCCATGGAGCAGAATTTGGTGGACGGCAGAGGGCCGGTGAAAGGTTTAGAAGCCATGGAGCAGAATTTGG
>NW_028170318.1:0-1000 GCF_963971535.1 Notolepis coatsorum
ACTCATCTCTCTCTCTTTCTCTCTCTATTGCGCTCTCTCTCTTTCTCACTGTGTGCCATAAAAGGACAATAATAAAGTCTTCCATGGCAACCCCCCTCCACCACACACACACACACACACACACACACACACACACACACACACACACACACACACACACACACACACACACACACACACACATACACACACACACACACACACACCAAGCCATCTGACTCCTCAAACAGACACAAAGACGGCAGGCACCCAAGTAGAAAGTGGTGAACTCAAGAGGTCGTCACTGGGATGACAGGACTCAGAGAGAGAGAGGGAATAAGAGAAATAAAGAGAGGGAATAAAAGGGATGGAGAGAGAGAGAGAGAGAGAGAGAGAGAGAGAATGAGAGAATGAGAGAGAGAGCAAGAGAGAGAGAGAAAGAGCAAGAGAAAGAGAGAGATGTGTGTGATTTGTGTATGTGTATGTGTGTGTGTATGTGCGTGTGAGTGAGAGAGAGAGAGTGAGAGAGAGAGAGAGAGAGAGAGAGACTGAGTGAGTGAGGGAGAGGAGAAGGAACGAGAGGTGAAAGAGAGCGAGGGAGGGAGACGGAGGAAGGGAGAGAGGAGTGGGAGACGGGGAGCGTGGGAGGAGACAGACAACACGCAGGCTTTCATTCTGCTTTGCTGCATTTTAGGTAGACAGTCTGACAGGAGAAGAGAGAGGGGCTCGAGATCAAGCGAGTTATGGGGGAAACCGACAGGGAGAAAGTGTTGAAGCTGCCACCTCAGCTCTCTGTCAACTCCGTGGTGGGTAACCCTCAGGAAACACTGCTGACAGACACGCAGGAGGACAGATCCCCCCGGTGACACGACCTGTGAAGTGGGGCTGAACCGAGGTGGATAGTTATGGAAGAGAGTCCTCACAGTCAGAGTCAGTCTAAACACTCCAGCTTCTTCCACCCATGCACAATCCCTCGGTACATTTACATTTTCAACTAAAATGGATCATATGACAAATATAT
>NW_028170317.1:0-62266 GCF_963971535.1 Notolepis coatsorum
TCAAGTCAGCATCATTATTGCTCCCTTATTTTTCCTTTCTCTGTCATGTTCCCTAAATATATCAAAACAAAGCATGTTGGGGCCTAGTGGTCCATATCCGTTTCCAGTCATTTGTGCTAAGCTATACGCTAGCTTGCAGCCAGATAGCTTTCTACTGGACGCACAGTAGAGGAAATGGGTACCTATCTTCTTGTCTGACTCTGGAGAAGACGGTGAGCATTTCCCATAATGTTAACAAAACAGCCTCCATGATACCCCTTCTTTGTCAACGTGTTGGGTGGCCTCACCTTACTGTGGTTGGGGTCATGAGGGACCTCAGAGGTGACCGAGCCGTAAGGGTCCAGCGAGGGCAGCTGTCGGCAGGGCTGGCTCACTCCCAGCATCTGCTCCAGGGTGGCGTTGGGGGGAGGGCACTGGGAGAGGCTCGACAGCACCTGGACCAAGGGAGGAGGGCGCTGCTCTTGCTGCGCCTTGTGGCTCATCCTCTGGTAGGAGGAGGCCGTCGCCTCGGCCCCCTGCTGCTGCCCAGCTTCTCCAAAGAGACCGCCACCGTTGACGGTGTAATCCATGTCATCGATGCCAGGCATACTGTAATCCACACAAGCGTCCAGTGAGGCGAGGGGCGCGTGCCCGTTGCTGACGCAGGAGTTGCTGTAGAGGCTCCCTCCCGGGTGGCTGAAGTTGTAGTCCTGCCACTGGGCTCTGCCGGCTGAGTGCCCTGTGTTTGGGACGCCACACAGTCCATTGAGGTTGGCCCCCTTCTGTTTGGCATGGCACTGTTGGAGGTAGTGTTTTTGCGCTTGCCGTCGCTGGAGCTCCCCGTCCAGCTCCGAGGCATTACCGTTGAAAAATATCTGTTGTGCGTGGGCTACCTGGATCCCCGTGCTAGCTAGTATGCCCTGGGCTGTCCACTGTCCGTTGGCGATTGGTTGATTCTGCCCTACCAGCTGTCCGTTCACCAAAGAATGAACCATGTGGTTGTTCTGCTGGCCCCAGTCTTGGGCCACTTTCCCCGGCCGCATGTGCAGGTGCTGCTGCATCTGCTGGGACAGCTGGACAATGGGGGCCTGACCCATGGGGAGAGACTTGTGGTGCGGGTACTGAGTGTGCAGAAGAGAGAGGTTGTTGGCAGAAGAGGTGGGGTTGTTTTCCGGTGCTGTTATTGTGGCTGTTGTGGCAGTGGCAGAGGCAAGACCTGGAGGCACCGGCCCTCCCGCCTCTGCTGTATCAGCATTTGCCTCCAGGGAGTCGTGAATGTAGGAGAGGATCTCATCGTTAGTCAGCAGGTCATCCAGTGTGGGCACGCGGTCGGGGTCCATCTCGACCCGGATCATCCGCTCATCCAGCAGCAGCAGTTCCAGGTCCTCTGCGCTCAGCCCCAGGCCCTCCAGAGCTCCAAACAGTTCCCTGTTGGAACAAGCCTCCTCGTCTCCCTCTGACACCCTGTGTCCTCCTAGGGAGAGGGAGTCCAGGGTGGCGAGGAGCGGGTCAAAACTGGTGGACGGCTCCGGTCCAGTGACACCCTTGGCGGGGTCGTCCCAGCCGTGGTGCAGGCCAGAGGGTTCCGACTCAGAGAAGTCACCTTGATCTCCGAAGAGGCTGCTGTGGAAGGACAGCTTGGGCTCCAGCGCCGGCTGGCAGACGTACACAGACTCATCCTGGCTCATCAGCGCCCCGAGAAGGGAGCCAGGGTCCAGGCCTTCCCTGGCTGCCCTGTCAGTCCGGCCCTTCTTGGCCTTGCCGCCGCTCTTCTCGTAGGCGCTGTTGCCAAAGCCCGCAATGGGGTGGTTGGACTGGTAGAGCAGGGCCTCTCCCGTGGCATAGGTGAAAGGGAGGTGCAGGGAGCGTTTACGCAAGTGCTCTCCCCCTTCCTCCTCCCTGGGTGGACAGAAAACAGCACCTGCTTATAGCATCTGTCATCAACACAGCTTACCATGACACCATTACAAAGGAACAGTGTACTAAACAGGTCTTAAAATGCAGATTGTGTCTACTGGGTCAGTTAAAATACTATAAGCCTGTCCAGGTTTATGGTTATCTCCTTAGTTATGGCAGTGTAACAGTGTCTGGGCCATATAATTTATCAAAGAGTAGGATACAAATACACAATAAAATATACATGTGTACAGCTTTAGCATTTAAAGACCCACTTGTTTTCACTTATGTACTATTCTATTCACAACTGTAAATAAACGACAGAGTAGCTACCGTATGGTTGCATGTGATAAAAAGGTACATTCTTTGCAAATCTTAAGAATTCAAGACTTAAATGTTTTGTAAATTGATGAATCAGTTCTAATATTTATTATTTAATCTTATTTTATTATATTTTTTTCTTTTCACAGCAAATTATCTTTGTTTTAGTTTGTTTTACATTGTAATTTCTTTCTATTGTTGTTTGAAATAAACTATTAATTCATAATATTAAGTAAAACTAGTAATCCAAGCATCATAATGAGTGTTTCTGTTTAGTTTTGCTTTGTTTGAGGTGTGTGTGTGTGTGTGTGTGTGTGTGTGTGTGTGTGTGTGTGTGTGTGTGTGTGTGTGTGTGTGTGTGTGTGTGTGTGTGTGTGTGTGTGTGTGTGTGTGTGTGTGTGTGTGTGTGTGTGTGTGTGTGTGTGTGTGTTGCGAATCAATGACAGGAAATTACATACACAAGGGGCCTCTGTGTGGCGATGATGTAGTCTGGTTTGCCGTTCTTATACACCAGTCTGGCGTTGGCCTGGACCCACTTCCAGCGATTGTCCTTGGTTAGAAGTCGGAACACTGTCAGACCACTCTCCCCAGTCTTCATCACTGAAAGACAGTTACGCACAGGCACAGACAGATAAACACACACACACACGCACGCACACACACACACACACACACACACACACACACACACACACACACACACACACACACACACACACACACACACACACACACACACACACACACACACACACACACACACACACACACACACACACACACACACACACACACACACACACACACACACACACACACACACACACACACACAAAATGAGGATGAGATGTGCTGTATGTCAACAGACTCACTTAAACTGGTGCCAGGGGTGAACTAAAGGTTACGCCACGCTAAGAAACAAGTTGGTCGAGATTAAATCAACCAGGAGATCCCAATTTTGGATTTAGCATTTCCTGCAGCCCTGTGCACTGAAGTGAATTGTTAGGAATGCATGGTCACTGGGTAGCTGCCAGGGGCCTGCAGTATTTCCGCTCCATTGTGTGGATGTGTTGGCATACGGATCATCTCTGATGCTTTGCTCATGCAGTGGATTTGTGGGTCTATCCTATCCTCTAGCGGCTCTGCAGCTTTGCTCAATCTGGTCCGTAATCCAGCGGGATTACTTGGGAAAGCTGTCTGAACTCTCTGACCAGCATCTTTGACCTGGTCAGACTACGGCCTCTTTGACTTTTCTTTGGACGGGAATACTTCAACCAGAACTACAAATGTTTTCTCCAGTACTGATGCCAGATAATCATCAACTACTGGGGCATTCCGTGATCCTCACTTCCACCGGTACATCCTATGTAGATGCAAGGACGCCATTTTATTTTTTTTATACAGAGATTGTGTGAGGTTTTGCCCGCTGCTCACTACCTTTTCTCTGTCTTCTTTAAGCCTACTGTTAGGAATTCCCTACTCACTCTCTCTAGCCCCCACCCTCTCGTTCCTTACCCTTAGTGGCCACACCTGTTTGATATTCTATTATCTCTCGCACCTGTGGTGGCAGGCTAATTAGTCCCCCTGTGGGCTTTAAATACCAGGGCGCTTCCCCTCGTTTTGGCGTGGGGTCGTGTTGTATTCATGCTGAGTCATATTCTCTAACATCTAGACTCTTTCGGGAGATCCTCTGGTCTACCAATGCTGTAAGATGGATCTCTCCAGCCTTGAGATGTTTGCTCCAGCCTTCGTCTGCTGTCGCCGTAGCCTGTGGAGGAGACTGTTCTGCGCTCCCTGTAACTTCCACGGGAGGCACCCCAGCGCTCCACTGCAGACCCCAGCGCAGCTGTTCGTCCTGACGCTCATCCAGACCAGCGCGCCAGATGCGCTCAAGCCTTCGCCACCTGCCGCCGTTTGCCTGGAGGGAGACACTGTACTGCGCTCTCTAATCCTCTACGGGAGGTATTCCAGTGTTCCACTTCAGACCTTCGAGCTTGGCACGCTCCTCCGTACCAGCGCACAGACGCGCATCTTCCAGACCTTCGAGCTTGGCACGCTCCTCCGTACCAGCGCACAGACGCGCATCTTCCAGACCTTCGAGCTTGGCACGCTCCTCCGTACCAGCGCACAGACGCGCATCTTCCAGACCTTCGAGCTTGGCACGCTCCTCCGTACCAGCGCTCAGACGCGCATCTTCCAGACCTTCGAGCTTGGCACGCTCTCCAGACCTCAGCGCGCCGACGCGCATCTTCCAGACCTTCGTGCTTGGCACACTCCTCCTCGCAGACGCACCCCGAGGCGTCTCTCTGTTCCGACGCGCACACCAAGGTGTGGCGCGCACTCTGTTCCTCGGCTCCGACAGCGGCTACCCGGTGGACGACATCCTCGCCACCGCCACTGTTCCAGCTCTCTGTTCCGACGCGCACACCAAGGTGTGGCGCGCCACTCTGTTCCTCGGCTCCGACAGCGGCTACCCGGTGGACGACATCCTCGCCACCGCCACTGTTCCAGCTCTCTGTTCCGACGCGCACACCAAGGTGTGGCGCGCACTCTGTTCCTCGGCTCCGACAGCGGCTACCCGGTGGACGACATCCTCGCCACCGCCGCTGTTCCAGCGCTCTGTTCCTCGGCTCCGACAGCGGCTACCCGGTGGACGACATCCTCGCCACCGCCGTTGTTCCAGCGCTCTGTTCCTCGGCTCGGACAGCCAGCCACCCGGTGGCGATGCCCTCGCCCCGTTGCTGTCCCTGTTCCATTACGCATACGCCTGGGTGAGTTTTGATTGTGATGTCACTCACCCAGCGTAGTGCCCTTGCCCCCGTTTCCCGTTGCTGTCCCTGTTCCATTACGCATACGCCTGGGTGAGTTTTGATTGTGATGTCACTCACCCAGCGTAGTGCCCTTGCCCCCGTTCCCGCTGCTGTCCCTGTACCTTTACGCATACGCCTGGGTGAGTTTTGATTGTGATGTCACTCACTCAGCGTAGTGCCCTTGCCCCCGTTCCCGCTGCTGTCCCTGTACCTTTACGCATACGCCTGGGTGAGTTTTGATTGTGATGTCACTCACTCAGCGTAATGCCCCTTGCCCCCTTCCCGCTGCGTTTCCTGTACCATTACGCATACGCCTGGGTGAGTTTAGATTGTGATGTCACTCTCCCAGCGTATTGCCTCTGTTTTTGGTTCTCACTTAGAATAGTATTTTTGGACTTTACATCTCCCCCTGTGTGTTTGTCACACGAAGATATTATTACTTTGTTCACTTTGTTATTTGGACTGTTCTGCACCTGCTCTGTTTTTTCCCTTTTGTGCATTAACAATCTCCTCTGTCCTGCAGAGCGGCCCAGATGATTTCCACCAGTCCTCCCAGTTCCTCCCTGTTCCCCAGCCCGCCTCCGCGGGCCTCAGTCCCCTCTGTTCCCTAGTTCTCCCCTTTCTAGTTCCACCTAGTTCCTGGTCCCTAGTTCTCCCCTTTCTAGTTCCACCTAGTTCCTGGTCCCAAGTTCTCCCCTTCTAGTTCCACCTAGTTCCTTTTCCCTAGTTCCCCTAGTCCCCGTTTCTCCTGTTCCCTAGCTCTCCTAGTCCCTAGTCCTCTCTCCCTAGTTCTCCTTGTCCCTGTTTACCTAGTCTCTAGTTCCTCTGTCCCAAGGCGTTCCCTTAACCTTCCCTTAGGCGTTCCCTTACTTTCCCTTAGTGTTCCCTTTTCCTGCCCGCCTCTTAAAGGCACCTTTCCTTCCCCTCATATTATATTCCTGTATTTGTGATTCTCCCTTAAAGGGACAGTGCCCTTTTCCCTGTATTTCCCTGTTGTTCAATAAATATCTGTTTCTTGGCAAACCATCATACCTGTCTTGTGTTGTGCGATTGGGGTCGGTTACAAACCATAACAGTACGACCCCACCAAATCGACGACCCCAGCCAGCACAGACGGTGTATGTTGAGTTTGCCTTTTTTTTTTCTTGTTCCCTCTAGCTCCCCTGTTAGCCCTGTTAGCTCCCCTGTTAGCTTGTTAGTCTCCCCTCTAGCTCCCCTGTTAGCCCTGTTAGCTTCCCTGTTAGCCCAGTTTAGCTTCCTTGTTGGTCCTGTTTAGCTCCCTTGTTAGCCTGTTACCCCCCTGTAGCTAGCCATGCCCTGGCAGCTAACCCAGTCCCTCAGCAGAGCCCCTGTCTGCTAGCTTAGCCCCGGCTGCTAGCACAGCCTCTATGTTTATGCAGCCCTTGCTGCTGGCATGGGCCCTGTAGCTAGCCATGCCCTGGCAGCTAACCCAGTTTCCCTCTGCATGGCCCCGGTCTGCTAGCTTGGCCCCGGCTGTTAGCACAGCCTCTATGTTGATGCAGCCTTGCAGCTGGCATAGGCCCTGTAGCTAGCCAGGCCCAAGCAGCTAACCCGGTCCCTCTGCATGGCCTCCACTTTTTTGTGTAGTTTTTCCCACTGCTAGGACTGCCCTTTCAGCTAGCAAGGTCAGTTTATCTCACACAGCTAGGACTGTCCTTCCAGCTAGCTTGTGCTCTCATGCTGGTCCAGCCCTGTCTGCCAGCCTAGCTCCGGCAGCTAGCGCAGCCTCTATGTTGATGTAGCAGTACAGCTAGCATAGGCCCTGTAGCTATCAGTGCCCTGGCAGCTACCCTTTCCCTCTGCTAGCCTGGCTCCGGCAGCTTGCGCAGCCTCTATGTTGATGTAGCAGTACAGCTAGCATAGGCCCTGTAGCTATCAGTGCCCTGGCGGCTAACCTTCCCTCTGCTAGCCCCTTCCCGGTGCTTCCATGGTTACCCCTTAGCTACCCTGCTCGCCCCTCAGTTCCTCTAGACCAGTTGCTCTAGACCAGTTCTCTAGACCCAGTTCCTCTAGACCAGTTCCTCTAGACCCGTTCTCTAGACCAGTTCTCTAGACCAGTTCTCTAGACCAGTTCTCTTGCCCAGTTCGCTAGACTAGTTCTCTAGACCCAGTTCCTCTAGACCAGTTCCCCCAGTTGCCCCTCTGCTACCCTAGTTACCCCTCGGCGACCCTGTTTCTTTTGCTAGCCCCACTCTTGTGGTTGGCTTCCCCTGCTGGCTTGGCCAGTACCTCTTGTTTTGCCCCCTGCCACTCTGTCTGTATTTGTTTTGGGTCGCCGGGTGGCTCCCGTTGAGGGGGGGGTACTGTGAGGTTTTGCCCGCTGCTCACTACCTTTTCTCTGTCTTCTTTAAGCCTACTGTTAGGAATTCCCTACTCACTCTCTCTAGCCCCCACCCTCTCGTTCCTTACCCTTAGTGGCCACACCTGTTTGATATTCTATTATCTCTCGCACCTGTGGTGGCAGGCTAATTAGTCCCCCTGTGGGCTTTAAATACCAGGGCGCTTCCCCTCGTTTTGGCGTGGGGTCGTGTTGTATTCATGCTGAGTCATATTCTCTAACATCTAGACTCTTTCGGGAGATCCTCTGGTCTACCAATGCTGTAAGATGGATCTCTCCAGCCTTGAGATGTTTGCTCCAGCCTTCGTCTGCTGTCGCCGTAGCCTGTGGAGGAGACTGTTCTGCGCTCCCTGTAACTTCCACGGGAGGCACCCCAGCGCTCCACTGCAGACCCCAGCGCAGCTGTTCGTCCTGACGCTCATCCAGACCAGCGCGCCAGATGCGCTCAAGCCTTCGCCACCTGCCGCCGTTTGCCTGGAGGGAGACACTGTACTGCGCTCTCTAATCCTCTACGGGAGGTATTCCAGTGTTCCACTTCAGACCTTCGAGCTTGGCACGCTCCTCCGTACCAGCGCACAGACGCGCATCTTCCAGACCTTCGAGCTTGGCACGCTCCTCCGTACCAGCGCACAGACGCGCATCTTCCAGACCTTCGAGCTTGGCACGCTCCTCCGTACCAGCGCACAGACGCGCATCTTCCAGACCTTCGAGCTTGGCACGCTCCTCCGTACCAGCGCTCAGACGCGCATCTTCCAGACCTTCGAGCTTGGCACGCTCTCCAGACCTCAGCGCGCCGACGCGCATCTTCCAGACCTTCGTGCTTGGCACACTCCTCCTCGCAGACGCACCCCGAGGCGTCTCTCTGTTCCGACGCGCACACCAAGGTGTGGCGCGCACTCTGTTCCTCGGCTCCGACAGCGGCTACCCGGTGGACGACATCCTCGCCACCGCCACTGTTCCAGCTCTCTGTTCCGACGCGCACACCAAGGTGTGGCGCGCCACTCTGTTCCTCGGCTCCGACAGCGGCTACCCGGTGGACGACATCCTCGCCACCGCCACTGTTCCAGCTCTCTGTTCCGACGCGCACACCAAGGTGTGGCGCGCACTCTGTTCCTCGGCTCCGACATCGGCTACCCGGTGGACGACATCCTCGCCACCGCCGCTGTTCCAGCGCTCTGTTCCTCGGCTCCGACAGCGGCTACCCGGTGGACGACATCCTCGCCACCGCCGTTGTTCCAGCGCTCTGTTCCTCGGCTCGGACAGCCAGCCACCCGGTGGCGATGCCCTCGCCCCGTTGCTGTCCCTGTTCCATTACGCATACGCCTGGGTGAGTTTTGATTGTGATGTCACTCACCCAGCGTAGTGCCCTTGCCCCCGTTTCCCGTTGCTGTCCCTGTTCCATTACGCATACGCCTGGGTGAGTTTTGATTGTGATGTCACTCACCCAGCGTAGTGCCCTTGCCCCCGTTCCCGCTGCTGTCCCTGTACCTTTACGCATACGCCTGGGTGAGTTTTGATTGTGATGTCACTCACTCAGCGTAGTGCCCTTGCCCCCGTTCCCGCTGCTGTCCCTGTACCTTTACGCATACGCCTGGGTGAGTTTTGATTGTGATGTCACTCACTCAGCGTAATGCCCCTTGCCCCCTTCCCGCTGCGTTTCCTGTACCATTACGCATACGCCTGGGTGAGTTTAGATTGTGATGTCACTCTCCCAGCGTATTGCCTCTGTTTTTGGTTCTCACTTAGAATAGTATTTTTGGACTTTACATCTCCCCCTGTGTGTTTGTCACACGAAGATATTATTACTTTGTTCACTTTGTTATTTGGACTGTTCTGCACCTGCTCTGTTTTTTCCCTTTTGTGCATTAACAATCTCCTCTGTCCTGCAGAGCGGCCCAGATGATTTCCACCAGTCCTCCCAGTTCCTCCCTGTTCCCCAGCCCGCCTCCGTGGGCCTCAGTCCCCTCTGTTCCCTAGTTCTCCCCTTTCTAGTTCCACCTAGTTCCTGGTCCCTAGTTCTCCCCTTTCTAGTTCCACCTAGTTCCTGGTCCCAAGTTCTCCCCTTCTAGTTCCACCTAGTTCCTTTTCCCTAGTTCCCCTAGTCCCCGTTTCTCCTGTTCCCTAGCTCTCCTAGTCCCTAGTCCTCTCTCCCTAGTTCTCCTTGTCCCTGTTTACCTAGTCTCTAGTTCCTCTGTCCCAAGGCGTTCCCTTAACCTTCCCTTAGGCGTTCCCTTACTTTCCCTTAGTGTTCCATTTTCCTGCCCGCCTCTTAAAGGCACCTTTCCTTCCCCTCATATTATATTCCTGTATTTGTGATTCTCCCTTAAAGGGACAGTGCCCTTTTCCCTGTATTTCCCTGTTGTTCAATAAATATCTGTTTCTTGGCAAACCATCATACCTGTCTTGTGTTGTGCGATTGGGGTCGGTTACAAACCATAACAGATTGGGCCTCATTCATGAAAAGTGCGTACTGTCAGATTTGATCGTAAGGTGTACTTACGAACGTTTCCACTAACATATCGGCATTCGTAATTTATTTTCCTCATCTGAATTCGTTCTTTGGAATGATCAAAATTCACATCTGTGAAGGTATTATACTGAAGTGGCTTCTATTTAGAATGCCTTATCGTGTAAAAGAAAAGGATCAAATGTATGTGCACAGAGGAATGAACCTTCTAGTAATGTCTGTGATAATTATTCATGTAAATGAACATTGACCGACATGATGAAAGAGGCTAGATTAGGTGGTTTAAAACAGTGGTTCTCAAAGCATGGTCTGTGGACACTCAGGGGTCCTGGAGGGGTTTCCAGGGAGTCCCCAACAAAAATGAGGAATAGTTTACTTTCACTATAATTTCCTTCATTAGACACTAACATGGGAATGTATGAAAATTACTATTCTGATGATTGGTTTCACACTCTCCACGCCCCACATAGAGTACAGAGACAATTATGGAATTATGGACTCAATCATATATAAAAAAAATATATATATCTTGTCATTATGTGAGGGCCCTGGAACAAAATACTACCAAATGGGGGCAACATTGGGGCTTGTTCACTTGAAAAGGTTTGAGAACCACTGGTGTAATATATATATTAAAAAAAAGCCTTACTTCTGACATGGTTCTCTGCACAGTACAACATGTCTGCTGCATGGATGAACTGATAGCCAGATCCCCGCACCCGCAGCTCAGCCTCTGTGTACCCAAGGACGATCTTCCCCCTGGCGTGAGGGCAGAGATTGATGCTCATTACCACGATGGCAGTGAAACACATACACAAGGGGAAATAAATGACAATAGATGTATGTATGTATAAAACAACCCAGACGATCATGAATGTGACACAGGTTCATATGTAGGCTAAAGGGTCATTTTAAGAATTCACATGCTACTCCTGTGGCCCAGGACAGTTAATATTTAGCAAACATGTCATCTGAATGTAAAGTCTTGGGATGCTCCATAGCACTGAGTTTATGGACCCAAAATATGGTGTTCACACCGAAATCAGGTATATTATATTATCGGTACATAGATCAATGACGGGCCTGAAACAGAATCTAAACCTCATTTGGGTGTCTGTAAGAGCTCACTTTATTTGGGCCAACAAAGTCAACATGGCCCCATTCGTTGTCTCTGCAGTAGCCCTGGATTATACATCTAGCTTGTCTAGCTTTAGGAGAGAGCGGCTGCACGTTCATAAACATTCACTGAGCTGTCCCAGGGATCATTAAAATGGGTGGCGTTCCGTCTTTCGAGTGACTATCGTGTCACTTAAAAATACGATATCTAACGATTGCTATGAAAGTGAAATTACTTTGCGTCGCAAGCCATGGGGGTGAAGTCCAGCTTGTGTTTAGTTCTGAAGATCATGTTCTTGGTCCTGATCTCCAGGATGGAAGGTGGCTGTAGAGGGGTGGCGATGGCAAACAGAGCCAGCTGCGGAGGCGCCTTGCCCCCGTTCTCCTGCCGCTGGTTCTGTCCATGTAAGAACTTTAGCCTGCCCTGAACGGTTAGAGCCTGGGGGGAAGGCAACAGAGCTGTTCAACTATACATGCTGTTATGCATTATGTCAATGGTTCTTTAAAAATTTGATTAAAAAAAACTAGTAATATTGCTTTACTACTTACTACCTACTATGCTAATATGTCTTTACTACTATGCACTCAAGACTATAGCACTCACATTAGACAGTTTTTTTTTGTATCTCTCTTTCTCCGATGTTTCTGTTTTCTCCCCGTCCCAATTTAGTCGTTGTCCCAATTCCCCCCCCCCCCTCCCCTACCTGGTTGTTGTGCACATGTTCTCCTACTGGTCGGTACAAGGGAACCCTGAAGTATCTGCACGCTTCCTCCGACACGTGCGGCGACAGCCAGTGGCTCTCTTCTCACCTGGCAGCGAGGGCTCTCATTGGTGAAGTGTAACGCGTGGGAGGTCACGCTGCCTTCCTCAAGTCCCGCCTCCGCTGAGCAAGCGCCCAGACCTGACCTGTAGGCGTCGCTGTCCACAACGCCAGTTTCCCACCCACGGCTTCCCTCCCCCTAACCCAGCCAAACAAGTTAGTATAGCGATCAGCCCAAGCCAAGGCAATGCTGACTCCGGGAGTCACATTAGACACTGTTTGACGAACAACGTTACATACCCTTAGCTGCCAGAGATGTATAGCTACCCTTACTGCCGACTTGTTGTACATAACTTGTAAGTCGCTCTGGATGAAAGTGTCATCTAAAGGTCTACATGTGAATGTAAATGAAACACCCAACACATAACAGTTTATTGCTGCCAGACTCGGGGCTCGCCGTCCTACCAGGAAGCCGGAGGAGTTGTCCAGGAGGCAGCGGAAGCGACACACGAAGCTCCTCTCCAGGAAGGAGGAGTTCTCCGGGGGCAGCTGCTCGGGGTTGTAGGTGACCAGAGAGCTGCTGCTGTCGGGTTCCATTTCTATGGGACAAAGACGACGCAAAACGGAGGTCAAGACCTGCTGGGCCCATAGCGCTGGTCTAGAGTCAGCTTCAGTCTGTTCATTTGGATACGGTCATGAAGAAATGTGTTTCCGGTCACTGACTCCAGATCAACACTCCAACTCTGAGAAACTTTGTGAAATCAGCCAGCTCCTTTTGACCGAAGCATAGTTATGTCAGTATTTGTGAATGTTTTTTTGAGTTCTAACAAGCTTTTCATGTGTAACTTTGACAGTAAAACACATAACGTCAGTAGCTTAAAATAAATACAATAAAGTAAATACAGATAAACTAGAAATACCTACTCATCCACACACAAAAATAGAAAGAATAAAGAACTCTGTGAAACATTGGAATATTATTGGCAGCATATCTCAACTGTTTACCGACTGGCCTTCCGTTGACCCTCTCGGTCATTCTTGACCCCGATATCCAGCATCCAGTCCTCAGCAGCCCTCCACTGGAAATGCACTTATGTAATTAGGCCTGGAGCTAACACAGACTTAACACGCCACGTGACGGCTTCTGCACCAAGAGCAGGGGAAAGAGACTTTGCACCAGCACCTCTGGTGGAGAAATGGTGGTGCATGGAATTTTGGTCTTGGCGCAAAAACACACACAGTGCGTAGACCAGAACCTGTCTTTCATTAAGCATCTTCAAATTCAAGTACTGAGCTGGGAACACTTCACCTGATAAGCCAGAGAGAAGATTATACGGACATGTGACCTGAAATAGCTTAGCCCCGAAACTGGTTGTGGTACAGTAACTATCCAAACATGATATGGCAAAACACAGGCTGCTGTAGGCTGCAGGAGAGTGCCGTACGGTGCATACTACAGGCCACCACACTGGCTTAGTGAAGTTAAACCAGATCTATCCTATCTTAAGAAGCTTTCGACCACAGACACAGACCCAGAACCATGGCACACAGGAGGAGGAAGCTGTATTTAGTATTCAGTTACTAAACGTGAATATACTATAACGTCTCTTGATGAATGTCTGCATAGTCGGTTTTGGAGATTTTGAGAGATTCTCTGAGACTTTATACAGTATGGCCTACAGAGGGCTTTATATCCCATTCCTACACCAGCCAGGGCCTGTATTTATCAAGCGTCTCAAAGTAGGACAGCTGATCTGAGACCAGTCATAGTGATCGGCGTATATGGTCATGTGACCTGAGCAGTCTGATCACAGGGATAGTATAGTGTGGTTGGTATTGTATGTGGGTGATAGGCTCATGTGGGGACGGTGGGACAGCCCACCTTGGGGGGAATCTTGTGTCATGGCAGCTATGGCGGCAGGGGGTGGGTTGAGCGCCCAGTGTAGGTTCCTCCTCAGCTCCTGCTGATCCTCTGTATGGACCAGCTCGTACACACTCTGGTGCATGACATCCGTCTGGGAGAGAGAGAGAGAGAGAGAGAGAGAGAGAGAGAGAGAGAGAGAGAGAGAGAGAGAGAGAGAGAGAGAGAGAGAGAGAGAGAGAGAGAGAGAGAGAGAGAGAGAGACAGAGAGACAGAGAGACAGAGAGACAGAGATAGAGAGAGAGAGAGAACACAATTAGAAGACAAATTAGAAGACAAAAGAGATATGATGTGCAAGGCAGCGGATAAAGATAATCGACAACCGCATACCACACACAGACTATAGATGAAAGCACACAAGAAAACAACCCTCGCCTTAGACATCATTATGCAGTGTAAGTGCTTTTGTTGTTGTTTTTCCCCCCCATCGTTTTCGTTCTTTTCGTTCACGTTTTCATCTCAAACTCCGCCCTCTTTCTCTCGATTCCTCCAATCACAACTGTTGCTTTCCTCGGACAAACGCACGGGAACGCAACAGCCGTGATTGGACGATGGGGAAAAGAGGGCAGGGTTCGAGATCAGAGTTGTCGACGGCAGAGCCGTGTGCAGCAGTGCAGTGTACAGTGACGCCTACACCCGTGGTTGGTGTGGTTTCCTCTCAAGGCCTTGCTATAAATAGGCCCGGTTTCCTCCAGTCTCTATGGAGCGGTTGAGTTACCATCGGGCTCTGCACCACTCAGAGAGAGTACACGGCCCCAGCTCAGCCCCGGACCCCCGACCTTTGGCCTGTGATTACTGTAGGGGTTTTACAGGGTGTGTGTGTGTGTGTGTGTGCGTGTGTGTGTGTGCGTGTGCATGTGCGTGTGTGTGTGTGTGTGTGTGTGCGTGCAGGCGCACATGCACGTGCGTGTGTGTGTGTGTGTGTGTGTGTGTGTGTGTGTGTGTGTGTGTGTGTGTGTGTGTGTGTGTGTGTGTGTGTGTGTGTGTGTGTGTGTGTGTGTGTGTGTGGTGTCTGTGTGTGCTTTGTGTCACATCATGCACTGTGATGTAAAGTGAACTACAGGGGAATGTAACAAGTAATCCTAGCCGAATGGCTGATCACTCTGTCCACCATTGTTAGTGGATTCATTGTTTTGTTGTTTTTGCATGCTGAGTGATTGGACATTGATTTAGAAACTAGTCTAAATCTGTAATTATTTATTTTCCAGCACCTCTTTCTTCCACTGTATTGAACTCACCATTTATTTGTATTATGTTTCATTATTACTACCCTACAAGAGAAAAAAACTTGATAGACAGTAGCCTACATTAAAGGTGCTATAAGTGTTATTTATTTGTTCAAATACGTGTCAAATAGCTCTACATTCTGACAGCCATAACTGATATAGAGTGTTTGGTCTGCAGTAAACACAAAATACATTTTCTTGTATCCCTTCCCACTTCATCCAATCAGGAGAGAGAACCCTAGATATTTTGTACTTATTGCATTGCATTTCTTAAATCATATTATTTGACTCCTTTCAAGTACATATTTGCTTAAAACTATTTTTTATTTCTTATTTTTGTCAGCCAATTTTTGCATTGTGGAGTTCTCTCTCCTGATTGGATAAAGTGAGAGCAGGATATCAAAACATTTATTTTGTGTTTACTGCAGAGCGGAGGGACTGGGAGACCCAAGTTACTGACTTGTTACTGACGTCAGTGATGGCTCCAAAAACCACAACTAATTGACTAATTAAAGCGAATTGATTGCTTGTTTCCCTGTTATGACATTGCAAAGGAAAATAACTCTGAACAGTTTGTTTAGGCTTGTTAATCAGAAGACTTTAAACTCTGGCCAAATGGCAAGGCACACTCAGGTAATCCCCCCCCCCCCCCCCCCCCCAACGCCTAAATAACATTTCAGACTAACAAATCGATGTTAACAGGTGTTCAGGTGTTCCCAGTGTGATGTGTTATGTCTGGCTGTAGTTCCCTGTCATGGTCTTGTAGTCCTTATCGTTTCCCTCCCAGGTGTACCCATTTGTAATCAACCCAGGTGTGTCTTGTCTTGTCATTCCCTCATGTATAACTGTTCTGTCTTCCCCTGTCTCTGATGCTCGGCCGCCGGAGAGTCAGAGCAGCACAGCACACGAGGTGGTACTGCGCATCTGGGGTTTTCCGTCACGCCATTTCACGCGCGCGAGGAAGGCAGGAGGGATGGACCCGGTTGCTCGGAGAGAGAGAGCGAGAGAGAAAGCGGAGTCGAAGCGGGGCGGGGGAGGGTCTGGGAATTGGGAGGAAGTGTGTCGGCGGATGGACGAGAGGGTGCTGGCGCGGAGTTTGGAAGTTGATGACAGAAAGTTATGCGGAGATGTGGAGGCGGCACCGGCGTTGAGGGTGGGATCCCGTTGTCGTGCTGTGTTTTCGGGGGACGGCAAGAGGTACCCGGGGGTTGTTTCCTGGATCGAAGGAAAAAAGTGCCGGGTCGAGTTTGACGGCTATAACGGTGACGAGGAGATGGATGTGGCCGCCTTGCTGATATGTGATGAACTGCTTTCGACGTCGGGAGCTGGGGAGGGTAGTGAGAGCGAGGGAGGAGTCGATAGGTACGGGGACGGTCGTGACAGGGGAAGGGAGTCAGATGGTGACAGTATGGAGGGGGGTGAGAGCGGGGGAGAAGGGTGGAATAAGGTGGAGAAGAGGAGCAGGGACAGTGGGAAGGGGATAAAGAGGAAGAAGGGTAGGGGAGATAGCTCGAGTGGGTCAGAAGGTGAGGGTAGAGGAAATGATAGTGCAGAAGTGATTCATATAGTGGTTAGGTTTGAGGGGGAGGGGGGAGTGAGGAAATTAGGGATGTTCGAGTTGCCCAAACTTGTTGTTGAGCAATTAGGTGAGGTAAAGTATACGAGAGTTTTTGGGGATGGGAATCTGGCCGTAGGGTGTGGTAGTGTAGGGCAGGTGGAGATGGCTAGGAAGATGAGGAGCATTGGTGGAGTGGGTATAAGTGAGGTAGTGAGAGTAGGGGAGAAGAGGGAGGGGGGATGTAAGGGGGTGATAGCTGGGGCACCGGTCGAGGTTAGCGTAGAGCAGCTGGTGGAAGAATTAGGGAGGGACGGGCGTAATGGCATAGTTAAGAGTGCAGAAAGGATGAAGAGGGGAGCAGATAGGATAGAGACGGAGACGGTAGTGATTAAGTTTGAGGGTAAGGTTGTTCCTAGTGTGGTGTTTGTAGGGTATAGGATGTTTAGGGTTAGGGAATTTGTTCAGAGTCCTCTTAGGTGTTATAGGTGTCAGGAGTTTGGCCATATAGCTTTTTCATGTAAGAAGGGACAGAGGTGTGCTAGGTGTGGCGGGGAGCAAGACTATGGGAAGTGTGGAGAGGGAGTGAAGCTGAAGTGTTGTAGTTGTGGGGGGGAGCATAGTGTAGCGTTTAGGGGGTGTGAGGTGATGAAGAGGGAGGTAGTGGTTCAGAGTGTTAGAAGGGAGGGTAAGTTATCGTATGTGGAGGCGGCTAGGAGGGTAGGACAGGGAAGTCAAGATAGGGTGCAGGGGTGTGGAGAAGGGCGTGTGGCAGAAAGGGTAGGGCAGGAGGATAGAGAGAGGGTGTGGGAGGAGAAATTGAGTATTGTGGCCTTCGTGGCAGGGGTGGTTAATGTTGCTGCAAAGATTGAGGGTAGAAATGATAGAGTAAGGATGATTGTTAGGATAGCGGTTCAACATTTGGGTATGGTAGGTCTGACATGGGAGGAGGTGGATAGGGAATTGAAGTTGGGGGCTGAGGGTGACCAAGGACTCCACAGTCAGCCAGAAGGGGGCAAGGAGTGTCTCGCAGAGGGGGGCTCAATTAGGTAGTAGCAGCATTAGCTGCACTCCATGGAGGTGAGGGTTGGGAGTTAGTTAGAAGTTGAATTATACGTGATTCAGAGAGTGGGGTATATAGTATGATGTAGATGGACAGGGATGGTGAACGGTGTGGTTGTAGGTAATTGTTTTGTAGGTTAGGTAGTTAGAGTAGGGGTTAGAGAAGGGAGAATGGAAGACTGGCCCGATTTCCGGGTCGGTAGGTGGCGGTAAATTATGGTGGCCGTCCGCCGTAAAACACCAAAAAGAATATAAAGTGGATGACAAGATTCATCTTTCACGGATAACTCTACAATTGCATGGACATCAAAAAACGGCAACATACAAACTTTTGACAACATTGAGAAATAAGTAATTTGATATAAAACGCTAAACACCATATAAATATAGATTCACGGTAATATGCAGATCTTGATTTGATACCGACCATTTTGGAACATTCTAGATTTTTATACTCTATTTTTCTTACATGAAGGCTATGAGTCATAACGGAATATTCTGGAATACACTGGATGGTTATTGTTTTAGGGCACGAGAATGTTCTGGAACATTAAAGCATCAAACAGCAAGTAACGAGCGGCTGACAGCACTATGGAATACAATACCTTTTTCAAGGATGGCCCTGTGAAATAACAATGATATGAGTCTTGGTCATGAAATAGACGTGAAGAACAACGACCACCATAACAGATTAATGATCACGCATGACGGTGGACTATCTGCATACAAGTATTTAAAATCTCCTTGTTGTTTAGATGTGTAAACATACAAAGGTGTTTAAAAAATTAAGTAGATATTCCCGGATTAGATGGGTTTTCGATATCTAATTCTAAACAGCACTATTTCTTATTCTTTATTTCGTTATTCTGAAATGTTGTAACCAAAAATTTTTAATAGAAGGTTTAAAAAAAAAGAAAAAAAAAAGAGGTTTAAATGAATATACCAATCGAGGTATAATTTTCATTCTGTTATAATTACATTAAGGGGAGAGAGGCTTGGTCACAGGTGACATTCTATTAAATTAGAATTAAAGCATAGATCCTATGGTATATGTAACTGAGGGGTACAATTCCCTGACTGTATTGATAAGTATGGTATTATTAAACCACTACCTCTTGTACTTTAACTTCTGGCCATCCAGTACATGATATAGATATGATGAACACTTTCCCACCTGATGAAACGAAGTCCACACAAATGTACAAATCGAATATTTTATATAGCAAAGGGTATATACAACGTTCACTTGACGACATTTATGATTTGAAATGCACTTGTATGGCAAATGAGTATTCGTAGGTAAATCAACATTGAATGTCCAATCTCTGGTTACGCAGGGAGCAAATATACAACCTGGTTCTTTAGGGAACTATAGCGATGGTACTTAAATGATTATAGCTGGATACATTATGGGGGGGGGGGGGTCCCGCTGGTTGTAAGACAGTAGGAGGGGGGGTTAGAAGAGCCGCTGGCGGTATCCCATCTGGCCGACGATTTCTTGGGAGAATTCAGAGTCCTGAACACGATGCCCACAGAACCTCGGTCCGCAGATGAATACAGCTGGACCCTCTGGTGGACGGTAGCTGCCGGTCCACAACGGAGAGACGTGAGGCGACCTCACTGGTGTAGAGCGCCGTCTCACCTGGACTCCTCTCCGAGGGGTAGTTCCAACACTCAGCAGTGTTGGCCGTTATCCATGGAATAATCAAAGCACCCAAAGCATGTAGATAATCCAAGCCGTGGAAGGCTCGCCGTCGTCCGGGTAAAGTAATCCAATGTACAGGTCCACTCGTCCTGGCCCGGAGCTCCTCGGATGCAAGCACCACAAGTGGTCTGCCCAGCCTGGTTAAGACTCCAGATAACGTCAGGAACGATGGGGGTGCTGCTCACTTTATAACTCTAACCGAACGATGCACCATACATAATAGACTATTATTAGCTTAATAGAAATACGTCCAACTCGACGGTATAGTGCCAAACTATGACAATTCAACTATTAATCCACACGATATCTCAATGCCTATTCTGAGGCCAAGTAGGCCTTACTGCACCACACGTGCGTCGTGGGTGAGGCTTCGCGTCTGTTACTAGGTTGGAGGGTAAAGAACTAATGGACTAAAAGAAAGTTCTACTTTACTTGCGCCATATATATATGCGCTGTGAACAAATAGTACCATTCGTATTTCGCCAGACGTATTCCTACGCGGAACCGGGCTTGCCACGACATGTTGGTCGGCACGATTGAACTTGAACCTAGGGGTATGGCTGCTGGCGCCAGGTTCTCGTCCAATGGTAGAATGAAACTATTATGGGCTGTTTAGTAGACTAAAGGGATATTCAGTGCATATTGTACAAGGAATATACAGGGGATATCAAACGATATACAAATACTATTAAATATATATCCATAAATAAATATATATATTCGGTTTAATCTGATCCTTCACAACAGCCGCCCCCTAATTAGTCCCACCTAATTAGCTAAGCAGAGACAGATTAACTGCACTGTCTACCACTCAAGTTCCGCTGTAAGGGTCAGTCAACTCACAAAGTCATGGGGTCATGGTCATCATCGATAGTATCTGGGAGTCGGGGCAGTTCTATTAGCCTCGCCACGGGTCGTATGTAAGTTCGCCCTTGGACGAGTACTTCAGCTGCTCGGACCTTGCCATCGGCACCGGTGATCACTTTGCTTACGCGGCCAGCCGGCCACATAGCTCTGGGTAGTGACTGGTCGATAATCATGACGACTGTTCCTTCTGTCAAATTGTCTCTCTCTTTTACCCACTTCTGGCGGGTCTGTAGAGACGGTAGGTAGTGGAGTAGGAAGCTGCTCCAAAACTTGTCAGCTAGCACTTGACTGTACCTCCACATTCTTCGGCCGTTCGCTTCTTCAGGCCTGTACATTGTCTGGGGTAGCGCGGGGTCCAGCCGCCCCATTAAGAGTGTGTTGGGGGTGACTGGGTCGACATCTGCTACATCACTGGAGACGTAACAGAGGGGTTTTGAGTTCAATACTCCCTCGATCTCCGTGAGGACTGTCATTAGGACTTCCTCCGCCACAGTCTGGGCCCCAAGCACGGCGTACAGGGCTGTCTTTATAGAACGTACTTCTCGTTCCCAGGTTCCACCGAAGTGGGGTGCGTTCGGGGGATTAAACTGGAAGTCAATCTGGGATGGAGCTAGGTGGGTCTTAAGTTCTGGGCCCATAGCTTGGAAGCTCTCTCTCAGCTCTCTTTCTCCGCCTTTGAAGTTTGTCCCGTGATCAGACAACAATGTAGACGGTTTTCCTTTCCGTGATGTGAATCTTCGGAAGGCCATAAGGAATGAGTCTGTGCTCATGGTCGGAAGGAGCTCGATATGTATCGCTCTGGTGGTCATGCATTTGAATACAATACCCCACCGCTTCTCGGTTCCTCTTCCTCTCTTTATATACAACGGGCCAAAACAGTCCATGCCTGTGGAGTGGAATGGCTTGTCGCCGAGTCGGAGGCGACAGGGGGGTAAGTCAGCCATCCGTGGTATGCTGGGCTGCGCGCGCCACTTTCGGCAGTCTAGACAGGTTCGCTGGAAGCGTCGCACCGCTTCTCTTCCTTGAAGTATCCAATAGCGACGTCTGATCTCCGCGAAGACTCTCTCTGCTCCTGCGTGGTGTACATCCTCGTCGTATTTCTTTATGATCAGCTCTGTGACCTTGTGTCGGCTGTTCAAGACTATCGGGTACTTAATGTCATCCGGTAGATCGGGGGCTCTCCGCAGGCGACCACCCACTCTGATGAGATTATGGGCGTCACTCTCGGGTGCCAGGTGGAGCAGTCTGCTGTCTGATGGGACGGGCTTTCCTCCCTGTAGACAGTCTAGCTCATCGGGGAACGAGTCTCTCTGGGCTCGTTGTAGTAGAAGAAGTTCTGCTTCTTCGTAGTCAGCTGCTGAAATGTCAGTGGTGGACTGACTCTCTGGGTGGTGCCACAGGAATGTCTTTAGTTGCGCACTCTGTAGGGTAATGCAGTCATCTATGTTGGGGTCTGTGGAGGCGACTGTGCTCAGTCCACAGAACATAGGTTTCTTGTTCTCAGCCTCCTCTTTACTTGCTTCCCGTGGGGTGGGCGTAGGCCACTCTTCTTCCGGGAGCTTGAGGAATTCTGGTCCGTCACTGTAGATGTTGCGACGGGTGAGGTCATCCAGGGACATTCCCCGGGTGATGACGTCAGCTGGGTTGTGTTTGGTGTCCACATACCGCCAGCTCGCTGCTTCTGTTAACTCTTGAATCTCGGTGACTCTGACTCCCACAAAGACTTTGTATCTGCATGAATCAGACTTGATCCATGTGAGTACTGTCGTGGAATCTGACCACAAGATTGTTCTGTGCACCGGAATGGTGAGTTCACGTTGGATTAACGTGGCTAGATGCGCTCCTGCTAGGGCTGCGCAGAGCTCTAGACGCGGGATAGATTGTTGCTTTCGTGGGGCTATTCTTGAGCGAGCCAGGATGAAAGCAGTGTGTATCTTTCCTCCCTTCTCTTGGGCACGCAAGTAGGCCACCGATCCATAGGCTACTTCGGAGGCGTCGCTGAAGACGTGTAGATCAATCTTGCGTGTCTCTGGCCTCACTGTGGATGGGAAGTAGCTGCGGCGTATATTGACGCCTGGGAGTGAGCGGAGTTCCGTCTCCCACTCTCTCCATGTTGAGGCAAGGTGTGCGGGTATGGGGTCGTCCCAGCCCTGGTCCTTGTCCCATAGTGCTCGTACAATCATCTTTGCCCTGGTGGTGTAAGGTAGAATACATCCCAACGGGTCATATTGTCTGGCGAGTGTTCTGTACACACTCCGTCTGGTGGTCGGTGTCGCCGTCGACCTTCCCTGCTCTGGAGTCAGGGGTTTGTGTCTATAGTGGAGCGAGTCTGTTTTGAAGCGCCAGACTAGTCCTAGTGTCATTTCTTGGGCTTCTCCTGGGATGGTCGCCATCCAGGTCTCGCTGCTGGCAGCCTTGTCCGCGGGGGAGAGGCTGCGCAATACGTGCGGGTCACTGCTGGCCCACTGCCTGAGATCAAAGCCGCCTTTGATCAGGGAGGCGCGTAGCTTGATTAGGAGAGCCTCGGCTTCTTCTTGAGTCGAAACGCTTTGTAAACAGTTGTCCACGTAGAAACTGTTCTTCACACTGTGTCGGACCTCTTCATCTGCTGCTGGGTCCTCTGCAACCTCTGGGTTGAGGTTGCGCAATACTGGGGGGTCGCTGCTGGCCCGCTGCCGGAGATCAAAGCCGTCTTTGATCAGGGAGGCGCGGAGCAGCGCACGACGTCGCCAGTCAATTTTCTTCTCGACATGCTGCAGGAGTGTGGTGTCTTCTTCTGTGGTTCTGGAGTGGAGGCAGCTAGTGGCTGCTGTTCGGTTGAGAGATTTAGCGAGGGGGCCTTGTAGTGTCCACCCTAGGTGGGTCTCGACTGCTGCAGGACAGCCTCGGGGTCCTGTATGGACCCGGTCAATCGGGACTATGAGTTCTGCATGGTCGGAGCCTATCAGCAGGGTCGGGGTGGCGCCGTCTATGAGCGGGATAGGTAGTTGACGCAGGTGCACATATTTATCCATCAGCTTGGCGATGGGGTAGGTGTACTGCGATAGTCCTATTTCTTGGCTGGTGAAAGCATTTGTAATCCTATACCGTCGCTCTGGCTGCCCGTTTGCTGCGATAGTGAAGGAGACATTCTCGCCCTTTATCGTCTTTAAATCTCTTCTTATTGTCCGAATCGTCATTTGGTTCTCGCTCCCCCGCAGTCCCAGCTGGGCCGCAGCGGACGCGAGCAGAAGGGTCTTCTCTGACCCGTCATCAAGGACGGCGTAAGTGTCCATGACTTTATCTTGGTAGCTCAATGTCACACGGACTACCTTTAAGAGCACTTGGGCGCCGCTGCTGATGGCGGGGTCAATGTACATGACACTTGCCTTGGTGCCGCTCGATGGTGCAGGTGAAGGCCGTCTTCTGTTACTGTCGTGTAGTATATCTAGATGGGCTCCGTCGCACCGACTGCACCTTTTCTTTAGGCGGCATTCGGCTGCCATGTGACTGCGCGCACATCGGTAACAGCGCCTGTTGGACTTTATCCATTGACTCACTTCTTCTGCATTCATCTTTGTGAACAGGTCACATTGCCAGTGTTCTTTCTCACAGTAGGGGCACACCATCTTCCACTTCTCTTTTCTCGAGGGGGTACTGTGGCTCTTACTGCTCGGTACTGACTCTGATTGGTGCATGACAGTCACCGATCTTCTTCCATCATTTATTCTCCTGGGTCCCTCTCTGGAGCTTGGCGTGCTCCGCCCGAACGTATCCAGTCGTAAGCTGCTGACTTCTCTCGCCAGGAAGTTGGCTAGATCAAGGAGGGATGGTTCGGGGCCGTTAGGATCCCGGTAGTCCCTCTGCCGCCTAAAACGCTCTTGTCTTGCGGGTGGCAGCTTCTCCAAAATCCTCTCGACGTTAGAGTTGGCGTATAGCTCATGCATGCCCTTTTCCCGTTGCGCTCCCAGCATCCCTACCAGGGACTGCACTTTGATTGACAGGTCGTCTAATGAGCGATTGTCTGTTGCTGGGGGTAGGCGATCAATATGCCTTATCTCTTGGATTACGTAATCCCATATACGTCCATATCTCTGGTCCAGCGCTGCTAGGGCCGCGGTGTATGGGGTCGTAGAGGTGGCATAGGCTAGCGCTATATTGTGCGCTCGCGGTACTTTCAGGTGCTTCAGTAATATTGCATACTTGTGGCGTTCATCAGCGACATCCACCATCATTGTCTCTAAGCACATCCGGAGCTCCGTGTACTGTGCTCGATTCTCATAGGTGAAGTCTGGAAACGACGGCGTGGCAATGTATGACGCCGTGGATGGCTGATACATCGGCGAGCGTTGGGGGAGAGACCTCCTAGGCGAGTCCCCTCTTGCGCCTCTCTGTGGGCTGGTACCGACAGGGTACCATGGCCCGCTGGTCCAGGTGCTATTCCTCGGGGCTGGTCGTGCGTCGTGCTCACCCGTGAATAGAGTCGGGGGTCTGTAGCGCAGCGCCGCGGGGGTATAGCCTGGGCTGTACTGGACCTCCTGGTCCGGTGGAGTACTGTGCTGTCGTCGGGCTTGGTTCTCCTCCTCTCCCTCTTCTTCCTCTATCAGGTCTTCCAGATCCTGTAGTCGTTTATTTAGCTTCTCCGCAGTGTATGCCGCTCCTTCCTTGTAGCTGGGTCTCGCTTGGACCGGTCTGGGAAGGGGGTCTGCGGGGGGTATAGGCTTGGTCTGTTGGTCAAGTTCAGGGTCGCTTGCTCGGTTAGGAGACGCTGCCCTTGACTGTTGTCTCGACGAGTTCCTTGAACCCCTGGCGGAGGGAGAGGGTGTTGCCTTGAGGATCAGCTGCTCCATTAGCTGCGCTTGTAACTTGTCGCGCTCGACTTCGCGCTTGGTGAGATCTGCTTCTCTTTGGGCACCGGCAGCGGCGCGCTGGGCGTCGGCCCGGTCTCTTGCCATATTCTCTTCCGTCTGAAGGCGTCTCATCTCCAGGCGTATGCGCTCTTCTTCGCTCCGTTGCTGTGCTTGGAGTCGATCGCGTTCGCCCTGAAGTCGATCGCGTTCACCCTGAAGTCGATCGCGTTCGGTAGAGGCTGTCAGGCTGACGAGGAACGCCTGTTGTAGCATCCTCTCCGCTTCGCTGGGGGAAGGCGGTTGTGGAGGTGAGCCGCTCCTGGGTGAGCCGCTCCTGGGTGTACTCGTTGGGGAGTCCTGGAGCTCTATTTCCTCGGCGCTCTCCTCCTCTTCTTCCGTGCAGAGTTCTCTCTCTGTAGGGTTGTCTTCCTCCCGGAGCTGGTCGGGGACTACTTCTTCGGTATTGGCGGGGGGTAAAGGCATGTCAGCTCCCTCCTGGTCCCCACCGTGAGCTTGGTCAGTTACATTAGAACCTACTAGGGCCTCTGTGGTCGGGGAAACCTGGTCGTTAAGGTCAGACATAATTTTACTTTCTACTTTTACCGCGTTTACCGTTTGTCGAAGGCTAGGTAGTTGACTGACAGCGTAATCCTCTAAGTACTGAGGTGGCTGTCGTCTGCGCTGCGGGCGTTCTACGTTAGGAGGACCGTTTCGTGGAGTGTTCATCATAGGCCATTTTAATATTAATAACACTGTATTAATATTACACTAGTTACCCTCCGGCTCGAAGGACCAATTGTAACTGAGGGGTACAATTCCCTGACTGTATTGATAAGTATGGTATTATTAAACCACTACCTCTTGTACTTTAACTTCTGGCCATCCAGTACATGATATAGATATGATGAACACTTTCCCACCTGATGAAACGAAGTCCACACAAATGTACAAATCGAATATTTTATATAGCAAAGGGTATATACAACGTTCACTTGATGACATTTATGATTTGAAATGCACTTGTATGGCAAATGAGTATTCGTAGGTAAATCAACATTGAATGTCCAATCTCTGGTTACGCAGGGAGCAAATATACAACCTGGTTCTTTAGGGAACTATAGCGATGGTACTTAAATGATTATAGCTGGATACACTAAGGGGGGGGGGGTCCCGCTGGTTGTAAGACAGTAGGAGGGGGGGTTAGAAGAGCCGCTGGCGGTATCCCATCTGGCCGACGATTTCTTGGGAGAATTCAGAGTCCTGAACACGATGCCCACAGAACCTCGGTCCGCAGATGAATACAGCTGGACCCTCTGGTGGACGGTAGCTGCCGGTCCACAACGGAGAGACGTGAGGCGACCTCACTGGTGTAGAGCGCCGTCTCACCTGGACTCCTCTCCGGGGGGTAGTTCCAACACTCAGCAGTGTTGGCCGTTATCCATGGAATAATCAAAGCACCCAAAGCATGTAGATAATCCAAGCCGTGGAAGGCTCGCCGTCGTCCGGGTAAAGTAATCCAATGTACAGGTCCACTCGTCCTGGCCCGGAGCTCCTCGGATGCAAGCACCACAAGTGGTCTGCCCAGCCTGGTTAAGACTCCAGATAACGTCAGGAACGATGGGGGTGCTGCTCACTTTATAACTCTAACCGAACGATGCACCATACATAATAGACTATTATTAGCTTAATAGAAATACGTCCAACTCGACGGTATAGTGCCAAACTATGACAATTCAACTATTAATCCACACGATATCTCAATGCCTATTCTGAGGCCAAGTAGGCCTTACTGCACCACACGTGCGTCGTGGGTGAGGCTTCGCGTCTGTTACTAGGTTGGAGGGTAAAGAACTAATGGACTAAAAGAAAGTTCTACTTTACTTGCGCCATATATATATATGCGCTGTGAACAAATAGTACCATTCGTATTTCGCCAGACGTATTCCTACGCGGAACCGGGCTTGCCACGACATGTTGGTCGGCACGATTGAACTTGAACCTAGGGGTATGGCTGCTGGCGCCAGGTTCTCGTCCAATGGTAGAATGAAACTATTATGGGCTGTTTAGTAGACTAAAGGGATATTCAGTGCATATTGTACAAGGAATATACAGGGGATATCAAACGATATACAAATACTATTAAATATATATCCATAAATAAATATATATATTCGGTTTAATCTGATCCTTCACAACAGTATACATAGGAAATATTAGGATAAATTGCTCATCCTGGGCAGACCGGAGGTGCAGGAAAGGAAGAGGTTGTACGAGAAGGAGGTATCAAATAGGTACCTTGTACGACTCTGTAGGGGAGGGGGGTTCAGGTTTTTTTTATTATATATATGTATGTTTTTATGCTCGGCTCTCAACAGGACCTCAACAGTGGGATATAAATCCATTGTGAATTCGCACTCCAGAAATATTACCAACAAATACAAATCAATATGTATAGATTATGGCTAGTTTGAATATAATGATCTGGAACACTGGGGGAATAAATAATCAACATAAACGCAAAAGCGTGCTCACATTGATGAAAAACAAACAGGTTGATGTGGCTCTCTTAAGCGAAACACACATTTTAGTGGGAGACACAGCTACGTTAGCGGACAACACATACCATAACATTAGTCACTCTTCTTTTGGAACGAGAACCCGTGGAGTTGCTATAGCCGTGAAACGGAAATTTTAATATTGAATTGAAGGGAGTATGGTCTGATGCAGATGGTTGGATAACCATAGCTAAGATTATACACAAGAATAGGAAAATAGCGTTGGTAGCGGTATATGCCCCAAATCTATACGAAAATAATGTCTACACTGCACTCACTAGGGAAATGTTAAACCTTCCAGAATACTCATTTATAATTGGTGCTGATTTTAATGCCATTTGGGACCGTGGGTTGGATAAATCTAATCCCAACTTTTCCAACGAACAAAAAAAGTCATCTAATGCGTTAAAGGATTGGGCAAAGAATACAGGTGTAAACGATCTATGGCGATCACTCAACCCCACGACCCGGAAGTACTCTTGTCGATCAGCAAGACATAAAACACTATCCAGAATAGATTATGTTTTCGCAACACCGAGACTATTTGATAACTATGAAGTGGAGATGGTACCCAATGCATTATCAGATCATTGTTATTTACTCCTAAAAGGATCATTTGGTGTACTATCATCCTGAGCCCCAAGATGGCGCTTTAACACAACACTGCTGAATAACAAGGAATTCATTACACAACTCAAAGAAGCTCTTTCAGTATTCCTACCAGAGAATGTGAACTCGGTGCCGGACCCTAGAATATTATGGATGTCGGTAAAGGGAATGATCAAGGATTTCACGGATAGCTTTTCATCCAAAATATGCAAGAATCGATGCTCAAAACTGGCGGAATTAGAAACGCTCTACTCTACATTATTTACTTCTTTACAATATAACGACTCGGCTCGACTGGAATCTCAAGTTAATTTACTAAAAATAGAGATTAACGCCATTTACAGACAACAATCTGAAGTACAAATACGTAGCACAAGACAACAGCATTACTCTCAAGGTTCCAAACCAAGTCACCTACTAGCTACGCGATTAAGAGTTAATGCAAAATTTGCAGATATAACCTCTATTAGAGCACAACAAGGACTTGTAACAGACACCAAAGAAATAAACACGACATTCAAAGAATTCTACTCCAACTTGTATAAATCAGAAACGACCTTCGATCAAAACAAAATGGACACATATCTTAATCAAATTAACCTCCCCAAACTTTCAGAGGATGATGCTAAACAGTTAGAAACACCAATCACACTAGAGGAACTCAGGAAGGCCATATCCGAAATGCAAAGTGGTAGGGCTCCTGGAAGAGACGGTATCCCACCAGAAATGTGCCTCTCATGTTGGGACATAATTGGACCCCTATTACTTAATATGATTTTATACTCAGTCAAGGAGGGGAACTTTCATAAGAACGACAATATTGCACTCATAACAGTCCTCCTTAAAAAAGACAAAGACCCCACAGAGTGCGGTAGTTATAGACCCGTAAGCCTCCTCGGAACCGACATCAAACTGTTCTCTAAGGTATTAGCCATCAGACTTCAAAAGCATATGACGTCTTTAGTTCATCCGGATCAAACTGGCTTCATAAGAAACCGTTTGATCACTGACAACATAAGACGATTACTATACGTACTAGATGCCAGCAAGGACGACACCACACCCAAGGCGATGCTGTCCCTGGATGCAATGAAAGCTTTTGATAGGCTGGAATGGTCGTATCTATGGGCGGTGTTGAGCACCGGTCGTAAACCGAGGTCAGATTGATTATCCCATAACTCTTTAGTCCGAATCCCAGCTTCAAGCAGCGTCCCGCGAAGCGTGAGACCTCTAGGACTCAATTTGTCTATAACGTTCAGGGCTTAAACTCAGCAGACCTCGGCTCACACACAGGAACCCCCCGTCCCCTCCAGTAATACAGTTGATTAAATGGAGTTGCGGGGTATAATTTTTATTCTATTTGCACTGGGAAGGACTCTCTTTTCTTAGATGAGGTCCATTTTCCCTATCCTATGTACACGTATTATCATTATATGGCTTTACTTGATAATCCCATTATACAGAATTCACCTTTAGTCCTTAATGCATAATCATAAGTCTCCTTTTACTCCGTAGGGATAAAGCCTATAGTTATAGTTATATCCCCATTATACAGAATGCACCTTTAGTCCTTAATGCATAATCATAAGTCTCCTTTTACTCCGTAGGGATAAAGCCTATAGTCATAGTTATATCCCCATTATACAGAATGCACCTTTAGTCCTTAATGCATAATCATAAGTCTCCTTTTACTCCGTAGGGATAAAGCCTATAGTTATAGTTATATCCCCATTATACAGAATGCACCTTTAGTCCTTAATGCATAATCATAAGTCTCCTTTTACTCCGTAGGGATAAAGCCTATAGTCATAGTTATATCCCCATTATACAGAATGCACCTTTAGTCCTTAATGCATAATCATAAGTCTCCTTTTACTCCGTAGGGATAAAGCCTATAGTTATAGTTATATCCCCATTATAGCTAGGGATAAAGCCACTTACACATCTTATCACTATATGGCATTACTTGATAAAACCAGGCTTGCCGAACCCACCTTTCTCCTCCTCCTCCGTCTGGGGAAAAAGTTCTTTTTTATATCATATATTAGGCACAATACAGGCACATTGGTGCACATTATCATTATTATTATTATTATTATTATTATTACTGGTAAAGTTACAATGCAAAAATACATCTCCATCCTTACCCGTCTTTTTGGGAAAAATAGAAGCAAAACGTGGTTTCCAAAAGAGGATTGTTTTTATTTTTTAACAGTAGAAAATTACATTTAAGGGTTCAGTTTCATTTATAAAAGTACACAGGTTTTTCAGCTTACTATATATCAGGTTTCAGTCCTCTCCTCAAAATCTCTCAAAAAAGTCTCTAAGTACCATTCTTCTTCTCTCTCCAGCTCAGTGTAAAAATCACCCCGTGCTCTCGCCAGTTGGCCCTTTTTATAAGGTCCGTCACGTCACGCCATCGTCAGTACATAGCTCCAATCACTGTACAGTACGTGTCATATCCCTCCTTCAGTTATTTGTTACTTTGCAGTTACATATCAAATCAAGTAATTTATAAGAATACAATGCCCCTCTGACTAGCGCCCCCCCTTCTTGGCCTTGCATTCCAGCCGGTCACTTCCCTACTGCATGGGGCCTCTTTCGTTCTGAGACGAGGACGAGGCAGACTTCCGTAATATATCTTACATAGCCCACCACATACATATACAGAGATATACAGGTACAATAGGTTACAGGTACACTACAGTACTCGGTGTACTATATTACATTAGTTTACATTACATTATAGTCATTATAGTCTGCTCTCCTCTCCTTCCTCTTCTGATTCAAGACTTCAACCAGCAACCCTTCCCGTCTGAAAGGGTTTAACATTACACAGCTCTTTCTCCTCTGTCTCTGTCTCTCTCCTCTCCAGAGGCCCACATTCCGTTGGTTCACTCCCTTTTCACAGCTTTTCACAGACATTTTCTATGGAGACATTTAAAGGCTCAGTTCCATTTTTTTATAAGTAGAGCTGTCATAGAGCTGTCTTTCCAGAGTTCAGTTCCAAGATTTATACTGGTCATATAGGAACGACCCAGGATGTCATTGTCAAAAAGTGTCACTTGTTCTGTGGCACTTCTCACCCACTCTGTCATTCTGGGCGGTCATTGTCCATCATCAACTGAATAATGAAGCATATAATTACATGTGAAAAATAGGTATATACGGTCATATAGGAACGACCCAGGATGTCATTGTCAAAAGTGTCACTTGTTCTGTGGCACTTCTCACCCACTCTGTCATTCTGGGCGGTCATTGTCCATCATCAACTGAATAATGAAGCATATAATTACATGTGAAAAATAGGTATATACGGTCATATAGGAACGACCCAGGATGTCATTGTCAAAAGTGTCACTTGTTCTGTGGCACTTCTCACCCACTCTGTCATTCTGGGCGGTCATTGTCCATCATCAACTGAATAATGAAGCATATAATTACATGTGAAAAATAGGTATATACGGCTATATTGTTACATAAACAACAACAAAAAATTAAAAATAGAAATCACTGTTCTTCTTTAGAGAACAGGGCTTTTGCTTTTAAAAATTGTAATCACTGTTCTTTCTCAGAGAACAGGGCTCTTGCTTCTTTTTTGATTATATTTCTACCAACATTTTTATGTCATTGGTAAGGTGATTTTGATGACTTTCGTGCTTTCTTCGGCCTCTCGTAGTCCGCCCAGCCTCTGGAAGATGGTGGCGATGCACTTGTACCGGGGACTTCTTGTCTTGACCCCCCGGATCGAGAGGCCAGGGATCTTGGGTCTGGCAGGCCTTGACCTTTTTCACCTCCCCTGACTTCTTGACCGACCACACTACTGTGCTCGGTGGAGGGCAGGACAGGATAAATCTTCGGGTCCCTCCGCGCATAACGGATTCCAGATTGAACTTTGATGTTGGACGTGCTCATCTTAGGATAAAAGATCAAATCCATTCTATAATATTCGCAGCTGTTTCCCCAGCTCTTGACGGTCGCCCATGTCTTGCCGAAATTTGTGTCACCCTCTCGGGTAACCATGTAGATCTTCACCCAGGCCGGGAGGATACCGGCCCAGTTACCTCCCACCAGAACATGGGCGACACTGGATCTCTCTTCTGACGCAGCGTCCAAGTAGAAGAAGTCCTCGTACTGCATCCTGGTGAAAGGGTCAGAATAAGGTCTTCTCCCGGGTTTTATTCCCACTATGTCAGGCCAACTGGCAGGGGACTTAAGTTCTTCATTTGTCATCATTCTGCCAGTTCCTGTATATAACTGAGATCGTTGGCCGTCATCTACAACGTCCCATTTCCCTCTCTGGAGCGTTATTTTCTTCATCCAGGTTACTCCTAGGCCCAGAGACAATTTATCCTCCGGTGTTGTCATCGCAGTTGCTGTCTGTCCCTGGTCAGGCATTTTTGGTGAAACCAGACTTGGTGATGATGACACGAGGGCCGCTCTCAATCTATCAAGGGGGTCTTGATCCAAAATACTCAATACGCTATCACCATGTAACGTAAGTTCGTCTGAGATGGTATATCCCTTAACCGCCATTCTCCGGTGGTGTCTGTTCGTTCCAGCGTTTCTGACTAGTGTGTGAGAGAGACAACACTGGTCCTCTTTTATCTTCATTTCAGAAGAGGCTCCGTCATAGTTGAAGGCCAAATTCTCTTTTTTGCATAATTTACGGCCCTCCCTGACCGGGAGAGGAGGCCCATACGACGTAGTAGATTTATTGTAATAATGACCCCTATTATCACAATGCAGGGGAGGGCCCATCTCACTATCCCCATCACCACCGCCCTGGCTGTCTGTACCATGGAAGTGGCAAAATTCCAAACATCACCTACTCCATCTGCCACGGCCCCCCCTATATCTTCAGCTGCACGCCCGATAATGGTACCGAGTACTATCGCAAATTGAGTTATGTCTCTCCTCCTGCTCCATTCGTCCACATGCGGTGCCCGATCCTGTGAACAGGACCCGTTTGTCATGTTGTTAGCATGCGAAATGGGAAAAACACCATCCAGGTAGAATCCTCTTGTTGTCCAGCCAAACCCCGGACCCAGCCCTCCTCCCGTTTCCAAATAATCAGATATGGGTTTCCATGGGGATACAAAGTCAAACAGGGCCTTGTTGCATCCCGTACAGGTGTTAAACAGATGGTGATTGTTTCCCCGTCTGTTATTGCAGTACTGGGTATTGATGAAATTCCATCGGTTCAACAGGTATGCCTCCGGTGGCCAATAGTAGGGGAATCCTCTATCCAGGGTGTGTTCAAACAGCGTTGCTAGGGGTCCGCATTTTGAAGTTTTTGCCTGCCATGTGGCTTCATTCTGTCTATCTCCCCATTTCGCAGTGGGAGAAGAGCGGTAGCAGTTAGCCACTATCAAGGGGATGCTCACCTGCCGGGGGAATTTTGAGTCATAATACAGTGTTCCACCCTCCCCCGAAACTGCCCTCCATCTCATTAGGTCACTGGTGTCCCGTGAGGTTGGAGAGTCAAACCAGTGCATATTACTCCATGCATGTTCCTGCGGCGGAGGGTTACGCACAATGTAGTACCTTTCTACCATTCTTCGAGGGTCGCATCCTATCTCCTGAGCCTTAGCCAGAGGGAGAGTGCCCCAATGGATCCACGTACTGTTAATCCCATCCCGGGATCTCCCCCTAGTCAGGGTCCTAGTAGAAGCTAGGTCCACCATAGCTGAGGTAGCTTCCTCCACATGTAGGTGCGGATAAGTATCCTTCTCTGTACACAGACTCTGATCATTCTGCGTACAATACTGTTTCCCCCATTTACCATAAGTTGTTCCGGGGTAGGCCCCGAGCTGGGCCCCCGTCGCTCTGAAGCTTGGTTCCAGACCCCACCTCATTATGTAGCCACTAGAGGTCTTTCTAGTGAGAATAAGAGGTGGGGGTATTATGATTTCGCCTAATTGTCTCTCTTTAATGTTTACCATAGTGAATGGTAGCTGTGGATCCTTTTCCTTCCAATCCTGTACCCACTCCAATATATCCTCTTTTTCTGATCCATCGGGATTAAGGTTTGGATTAGGTTTGCTTTCTTTTGGGGGATCTTTGTTATTGCTCCCCACCGCCACTACCAATGCTCCGGGGTATGGGGTGCTGGAATTTGGGTCTATATGCCTACCCACATTTAGTTGGAACCCCAAAACCTGAGCAGCTAACTGTTGGTGGATGAACAGGGTCAACTTGGTCTCTTCCGTATCTGGCTCCTTCTGCCAGCATGCCGCCACCAGGTTGACCTCCTCATCCGTGAGGCCTATTCCTGCATAGGCCCTCCATTCATTGAGGGGCCGTTTTGCCCACCTGCTGTGGTATCTGTCGAATTTTGAGGGTTCTGGGTATACTCTATACCTCCTCAAATAATTCCTGAAATTCACACGACAGGTGGCTTCCTGGCCCAGAGTTCCATTCGAGTATGGGCGTGGGACCCCCATATTCCGTGCTTCTCGGCATATAGGGACTAATTCACCCGCTTCTCTCATCATTCTTTTTCCCACTTCAATGGTGGTAAGACCCCTCCAGACCTCGTCAGTTTTTGCCAGGTTATCAGATAGGCAATCGAGGAGAGAGTCTAGTATTTGCGTGCCCCACTTTCCCTCGAGTTTCTCCACCTGGCTCGGGGTCAAGGTTGGGACGTCTGTGTACCATAAGGTCCTCCCCCCCGCCAGGGGGAGACCGCGCACCCATGGAAGTGTAGGTGGGTATGGTTTGATTTTTACCCGTCCTGGGTTGGTTACCGCCACAGTCCATTTGAACCATGTAGCGGTAGTCTGAAAAGGACATCCTCCTGCTTGGTCAGTAGCTGTGAGAGGTATATCCTGTTCAGGCCGTTCCTGGACCTGAGCCTCCGGCAGAGTGTCCTGTCTGGGGGTCAAGAACCCAAAAAAGGCCTCAACCTCTCGTTCCCATGCCGGGGGCCATTTTGTATACAGGGTCACCTTGGTCAAGGTAGATTCTCCTGTGTCATCACTGGGTTTCCTGCCCGGGGTCACTTCTACTGCTCGGGTCCCATTCAGTCTGGTAGTAGAACAGTTAGATAATTCCTCCCAAGGCCCCCACTCCGGGTCACCCTGATACCTGGAGTGTGCTCTGACCCTGATGCAGGGGTATATCCGTGCCTCTCCCTTGGCTAGTTTCAATTTGGTTGAGATTTGGCCTCTGGGGCTAGAAGGGTATACTGCTGTCACCTCCGCTCCTGCCGCACCCAGGCATATCTCGTCCCTCTGAGCGGCCAAATCTTTCCATGTCATGTATGGATTACATCCCTCCTCTGGGTTTAGTAACCAGCATTGTGGTTCCGGATCAGGCAGTGAGCAGTCAGGGAATTGTTCCTTGGCCTGACCTGTGTCACTAAAAGAGGTAGATATATAGTCCGACCAGGCCTCCCATCTCTCTGATGCGTTTCTTGGTTCACACGGGACCTGAGTGACCATCCTATAGTGGGTCACTGGTATTCCTCTATGGTCCTTAATCGTTGGTTCTTCAAACTCCCATTCAGTACGAGTCCTGGGATAATCAATTGCCCTTATTAATCCCAGGGTCAGTGTGATGACAAGTACTACCAGAGTCACTCTGATTATCCATTTACTTGCCACAGCCTTGGCGGATTTCTTGGGTTGAGTCGCCAGGCTTGGCGATATCTCTTCTATGTTGGGAGCGGCCCTGTTCTCGGATTCATTGTCAGAATCTGACTGCTCCCATTCCCGATCTATATCCATTGTCAAGCAGGTCATGATCTCTCTTCGAGCAGATTCATCATTTGGGCTGGGCACCGCATATGCCCCTTTGTTTAGACAGGTCATGTGCTCATATATATAGTCCCTGCCCATATGCGTTGGTTGTCTGCTTATGACTGGCAGGTCATGGTATTTTGGGTTGGGTGGTGCCCAATATTCTGATGTCTGGGTACTGGGCCCCAGTGTGTCTTCGGGACTAGGCCCGCTGCGCATGGGTATGGGTTGTTCCCCGTACTCCGGGGCTACCAGGTTATAGGTGTTTGTGGGGTTCTTCAGGTAGGCCATATTCCTCCCTCTCGCCTTTCCTTCGCTGCCTGAGAAGAAAAGGTGAGACGGTTATCGCCCGTGCGCATCGAGCATGTACTACTTGGTCAAGGCTTCTGATCTTCGCCTGATGCGATCCCATATACTGGGCGCCCTTGAGCCTGGTCCCATTCCGTCGGGGTAGTGTACCCTCTTTGGTTTGATCATGGACCCCTTCCTAATGCTTCCGATCACAGGAGTGTCTTTCCCCGGGGCAATCTCCACAGAGAGGCCTCTGATAGGATGTGGCATATGCCCCACACTCAGCGTGACAGAGAGTATCACCCATTGGTATTCTTTTCCATTCACGGGTCTCTCTGTATCTCCTGGGGATATAGACTTCCCTTTCGTGCCCGTTTTAGTTACTCCAGGCCCGTCCCTCACCAGTAGTTCTAGTGATAGGGTTTCACGGAACCCTTCTCTGAGCTCTCCACTTATAGTCGTCAACCAATCGAATTCACCACCGTGTCTGTGTCCAGAGCTGGGGAAGGGCAAGGAGATCAGTCCCGAGGTTAGTAGCACAGCCCTTTTAGCCAACATCATGCGCACCAGGCTGGCTACATCTAGTAGAAGGTCATTTCCTTTTAGTCTATCATTGGTCATGACCTCCTGTCCCTTGGTGAACAGTCTTGACCTCTCCTCCGTATCCTTCACCCAGAATGTGTCTGGTCCTTTCACCAGGAACATCTTATCCCCCCTTGAAGGCATTGCCCTGGGGAAACAGGTGTTTATGGTTTTCTCAAGATAGGTTTCCATCAGGCTGGCCAGGTTTTCCGTGCTGCCCTTGAAGGCTATACCTCCTCGACCCGCGGCCCCTTTGCGGACTGGAGCATCCCCATCTTGCAGGTATCCACTGCCCTTTGTCAGGTATATTCCTGACCCTAGTTTCACTTCCGTATGGTCTTGGCATTTGGCTAGAGCATAACCCAGCCATGAGCACCCGCACTTGGATGCTAACTGTGGGGTCATAGGAGGGTACGCTGCCAGTACTATACGGGGTCCATATTCCATATAACATGCTTGGCAGACAATTATTCTGCATCCCCTCGGGCCCTCTTTTGGCCCAAAGGTGTAGGTATCATCGCCTGGGCGATATAGAGGTTTGTGATCCGTGGGGACCTGTTCTGGACGATTCCGTGAGGGTCCTTGCCATAGTAGGTTAGTCACCTGGACGAGGCACAAGGTGCATTTATCCAGGTTGTGTCCCCATTTCGTCCATCTGATTATACTTCCTCCTGGTCCCTCCACAGGTTCTGCGTCCGGGGTGTCGGGGTGACGTATTAGTGATCTGTTATCCGACAGATACCCCTTTTTCGCCGCCTTAACTGCTCCATCAGCCACACCCATAAAAACGCTGGCGCCTCGTATGTTTCCAGTGTCCCCGTTCAAAGGGGACAATCCTGGCGCCATACAGATCAATATTTTGTGCCTGGCGCACTCCAAGGCGAAGGGCATGGATTCTCTAAGTCCCGGTACACCCCTTTGGGCCATCTTACTTCCCGTTTTCTGTGGCGTAGAGCTTGAGATTCCAGCCATCTTTCCCTTTCTTCACCCGGTCTTGCGGACTTGATTTACGTGCACTATACCTAGGTTCTGTAATCTAAATCGCCTGGGACTTAGTATTTCAACGATGGTATCTTTGCTTTCACACTTCTTGCTGGGATTTCCTGCCAGGGGTTTTCGGAGCACCCACACGGCTTCACCTAAGGAGAAGGGAGAAGAGACAGCCGTGTTATCTTCTGAAACACATCTCTTATCCTCTCTTCCCAAGTTCACAGCTTGGTGTATCCTAAGGAGAGAGATTGGTTCATCCCAGGATCGCAACATATCCTCCTTGATTATCTGCTCTTTTATAGAGCGCACAGCCCTCTCGGCCACTCCGTTCGTATTGGGCTGGTAGGGCACCGAGTATTGGGCCATTACACCCGCTTCCTCCAGTAGTGTCTTCACTGTTCCGTGAGTGAAGTAGGTGGCATTATCCATCCTGAGCGATGTAGCCCTTGGCTCTTCCCTTAGGAACTGTGATATGCAGTTGCATATTACTGCAGCCGTTGGAGTGGGGATAGGGTACATTCTGAGTCTACCTGGCCCATTGTCCACTATCACCAGTCCCTGCCTGTGTTTTTTTTTCGTCCCCTCCGACATGGGTCCAAACACGTCGGCGGAAAAATGCAGCCCTGCTTCCGATACTGCTATTTGTCCCAGTGGCACAGGCTCAGGTTTCGTCCCTCTCACCAGCGCACATTGTTCACAGGCCTTCCGGATTGTTATCGCTCTTTGTTTCGCTTTAGGTATGTGAATGTGGTTGGTTCTTAGGTATACCAACATCCTCTTACTTCCAACATGTCCAAGGTTATCATGTACCAGTCGGATCATGTGAGTAGCCTCGTCCTCCGGTACTCTCACTGTGCCGTTGTCTTCCCAGGCAGTGGGCGTGACTAAGGCCAGTCTTTTGAGTTTTAGCCCGCTGACCTCAGGGCGGTTTTGGGCCAGGGTGTCGACTTCTTTGTTTCCCTGGTAGTGGACCCCGGTTTCCTCCGTATGGCTTTTTAGCCATTTCCAAGCTATTTTCATGCCTCGGAATTGTTCCACTATGAGGGCCCAGAGGTCACCATGGGCCATTGGTCTGCCTGTGCTGGTTTCATATCCTTTCGCTTTCCAGTACTCCAGGTTCTCTGTTCCTCCGTTGTAACAGTATTGGCTATCGGTTACAATAAGTAGTTTCGGTATGTGCTTCCCTTTGGCCATTATTATGCCCTCCAGTATAGCTGTTACCTCTGCCGTTTGGGCTGATCCCTCGGTCCAGCCACTCGCTGTTTTGATGTTCTCATTGTTGTGTTTTAGAACATAGGCCCACTTGGCCTTTGTTCCGTCCTGTTTGTGCTGACTTCCGTCTGTGTAGAGTACCCAGTTGGGTTCGGCCTCAGGCTCGGTGAGCTTGGTTTTCGTTTCTAGGGGACACTTGGTTCCTGTTGTGATAAATCTCATTTTAGGATCTGTTAACATCATTGACCAATGTCCCCATCGTGAGGTCATGGCCCTCGAGCCTGTAATAGTTCCCTTCGAGGCACTCTGCAGGGCAGGAAATTCGGTGGTTACTATTATATCTTTGTCTTGAGCCAAGTCCTTCAGGGCATTCCAGAATCTAAATACTCCACATAGGATTCGTTCTTCTTCTGTATACCGCTCCTCCGTATTGGTGAACTGCATGGATAAAAGTAGACAAGGGGTCTTCCCCTTTCTATTCTGACATTTCAGAGTTATCCCTTGCGTACCCTCCACTTGTGGGAATACTTCTAGATGTTTGGTGGGGTCTCTTTTTTCCAGATCTTTGCAGTTTTCCAGCACATGGGTTTTGAACACCGTCCAGCCTGGCTCCACTTCCTCTATGGGGATGTTCCTATTCCTAGGGTTTTTTCCCTCGAGGGCTTTGCCTTTCAGTTTGTGGAGCGGGGATGCCTTTGTCGCATAGCCAGGCACATGGGTCATAATGTGGCCGCATTTTCCCATGGCAGAGTCCAGCTGACTCAGGGACACAGGCTTCTCAATGGCCGCTACCTGATCCAGGTATTCCCTGCTGACTGACTTTCCGGTGTCCGTTATGTTGAAACCCAGATACCTCAGGGTATGTTTCGCGATCTCGCACTTCTTGAGGCCTATCTTTAACCCGGCCCTGGAGAGGCGGGTCACTACCTGGTCCAGTAGTTCCAAGTGTTCTTGTTCCGAGTCATTGGTCCAATACACATCGTCGATGTATATGGTGACATCCAGGCCTCTCAGGATGTCCTCTATGACTCCTTGGAACACATTCGGGGAGTTTTTATACCCCTGTGGTAAAACTGTCCATCCATAGGACAGCCCGTTCCAGGTGAACGCCGTCTTCTGGGTGGATAGGGGGTCGATAGGTACTGACCAGAATCCATTAGCCAGGTCAATGCTAGACTTCCAACGTTTGTTGGGCAGATTCCTGGTTGTCTGTGCTATGTTTATCATTGTCCTGGTATCTGAGCATGTTCTAGCATTCAGGGCAATTAAGTTGTGCACTAATCTCCATGACCCATCAGGTTTGGGGACTCCCATTACAGGGGTATTTGTTAGAGCAGAGTCCAACATAGTCAACACGCCCATTTCTTCCAATTCCGCGATGGTTTCTGTCAGCTCCTTTTTGCACCTCGGGTCCACCCTGTGCTGTGCTTGTCTCGGTGGTATGGTCCCCTTTATAGTGTGTGTATACTTGGGGTCCACCCTTCCCACGTCGTTCTTGTGGGCAGCATATAAGCCTCTCTTGAGTATTTCTCGTATGAGGATTTTCTCGTGGCTTTCGGACTCTTCCACAACCTTTTCCATTTCGCCCCGTATGTCCACTGGCTTCATATATTTGACACGGACTCCGTGCTGTGTCCTTTGCGGGTCACCCTTGGGTATGAATTTTTCCTTTTCGTACAGTAGTATCAAGTCTTTTGGGGATAACAGGGGTTCCGAATTAGGTGGTCCTACCACTCCTGATATCCCATGCTTCTCCCCTGTTCCCATGAGGGCTCTGGTCCCATTACCTAATTCCACTTCTATGGATCCGGTAATGGGTGTATTTACATGCAGGGAAATTTCCGCTCCGGTGTCTACTAGGTATTGGTCGTTTCCCACTTGACACGTTAACTTCCCATCCGTCTCCTGTGTCTTGAGTGCAATAGCATTCAGTAGGGGCCTCTCCTGGGGATCTATATTGAGGGTTAATAGACTCTCTGTCACTCTGTCTTCTTCCCATGTTCGAGTGTCATGTGTCACATCACCAGGAGGCCAGGATTCTATTCTCTCTCCTTCCGGGATTTGAATTCCTCCCTTGTTGCCCTCCTTTCTGCTTGCTTTTCTGGGGTTAATGCGGCCCACTCGTCGGGAGGTAGGTACATGTAATTCTTCTTCTCTTCCTTGTCCTTGGTTATCCTCGGGGGGAACTCCTTGGAGCCCCCCCTTTTGTCGTTTTTTGAGTAGATAGGTTTAACGTTAGCCGCTGGCTGTTGCTGGGCTCTGGGAGGCCGAATTTGAGCCTTCCCCTCTCGTGGGTTCTCCCCTTTCCTTTCACTTTTATTGTATTTGGTTTGAGAAAGCATTTTGACTTGGTCATACAGCATGCATTCCGTCCGTAACTGATCTCGGGACCATGCTGCGCATTTGGCTGCAAGACGGTTACCCCCTGGTACTCCTATGAACAATTTTTCAAGTAGTAAGCCTGATCCTTGCACAGGTCCTCCACGTATGACTGATTCCGCTGCAACAGTGAGAGACACACTCCCGTCTCTCACCTGTGGGATTAGTTTCTCCACCATATTTTCCCCTGGATCTTGACCGGGGGTTCTCACTTCTATTTCCATCATTTGGGCCATAGACGCCCCTTCGGGGATCTCCAGTCCTTTGAGGTGTCGCAAAATGCGAGCGGCATCCGGGTCATCGTAGAGAGGGGACCCATGAAAAATCTGAGCAATCCTATGGATATAAGCAGCCTGGGTCTCCCCATGATTCATTTCTGGGGCCAGTTTCTTGAGCACTTGGGTTTTGCTCAATAATTCTTGTGCTTTGTTGCTTTCTCCATATTGGGCACTGTCATACAGACTCCTGTCGGTATGTAAACTCTTTCCTCTTGGTCGGTATATGTCTCCGGGAGATTGGGCCAGTATGGAGTGAGGGCTTACCTCCGGGCGGTGTTCCCCTGTGCCGTGTCCCAGGGCTCGGATTGGGCTTATGGACGGGGCTTTGTTCAACCAGTGTCTTTCTCTCCTGGCTATTTCGGCCATGGCCCTGTCCCGTTTGTACACTTGTTCGCGCAGTACGTCATAGCCAGCATGTAAATATGCATGCTTGTATGGTTCCGTTATTCCCGCGTGAGACAACACTTTCTCTGCCTCAGGTGACCGTGCTAAGGCCCGAGCCTTCCTCCATGTCACGGGATATGCTGGCATAATATCCCCTGTTTCTTCTCCTGCCAATTCTCCTTCACTTTCGTCGGAGACGTCCTCCAATCCTGAGCTCCAGGTCAAGCCTGAAGGTGACTGGAAGGCGGTGCCCTTCAGGGGGGGCCCGGGGCCTATAGGTCTCAGTTTGACCGGTTTGGCTCTCTTGTTCCGAGGCCTAGGAAGTTCGCCCCTTGGGTACCGAACTCTCTCCCTAGATCTTGACCTAGATGAGGACATTGAGGAGGCTCTGGAGCTTGACCGATCCAGGTCTCCCTCTTCTCCTGAGTCCTGATCTGAATCAGTATACTCCGGTCCGCTATCTGTCGGGTCGTCCCCCGACTCCTGGGGACAGCCTAGTCGTCTAAGAATACTCTTAGCCCGGGATTTGACAAGTCCATCCCTTTCTGGTTCAAACTGTACTGTTGGTTTCCGGGGAGTGGATGATCTCCCTCTTTCTGTTGTTCGGGAGGAGCTCTGGGAATTGGACTTTTCCTTCCTGGGTCCAATTCCCGACCCCTCAGTGTCTGGAGGGGGATTGAGGGGTACCGATGCCGGTTCACTGTCCTCATCCTCCTCACTCTCTCCTGCTTCAGTCAAGGCCTGGGTTATTCCCTCATGGTCCTTGGGTTCTACCATGAGGCAGATTTCCGTGTGTTTTGCACTTCTTATGGTTGAGATTGCGTGGACTACTGCCTCCCCCAACCATATGCCTCTTTGGCCATATACTTGAGACCTGCCCCACATCAGGTTTATAGCTAGTCGGTAGGGCATGTCCTTGGTACCATGGCCAGCATAGATTTCTCTTCTCTGCAGTAGATCCTTCATCCGGGACACCAGATTGTCCCAGTTCTTTTGTGAGGACTGTATTTTATTGTACCTGTTTTGGCTCAGTGTCACATGGACAACTTTCTCCGCGTGAAACACATTATAATCACACTCAGTGATTACTGCCTTGCCCGGTTTTAGGGGTTCTTTGGTCCTTATTTCCATCACCTGTTTCCTCAGGTTCCGGTAATAAGCGCCTCCTGCCGCTACCATGCTCGTTTCCCATCTACCATAGCTCGTCAAAGATGGTCCAGTGAAGGTGAGAATTGACCATGGTGCGTCAGAGTTGTCGGTCCAGACTGGGTAGTTAGTGACTGTTATGTCTGGTGTTTCTTTGTGAGAGTCGGTAGATATTCCTCTCGCCCCGGAGTGTTCACCACGGCGAGAGGTGTAGGCTGCTCTCGCTTGTTTCACTTCCTCGTGAACACGTGGTCCTGGGCTTAAGTACCCCAGGGAGTAATCTCGCCCTGGGGTTGATGTAGCCATTGGTGTAGCTGATCCCCCCAGCGTCTGTAGTTGTCCCCCGCTAGTAACTTCCCTCATTTCACATCCAGAGGGGTCACTAATGGAGCGGGGATCCCTCTGGCTGATGTACTTGTGAGGGGGTACAGGCCGTGCTTGGTCCGCGTCTGCTCCTGAGTCCTGACTACGTTCCTGCGTCACCCCCTCCTGGGTGTGCCTCGCACCGGAAAACTGGAGTGCAGGGCTTCCAGGGTTAGTGAAACCCCCTGAGCCTTCTCTCTCAGTGCTGGGAGGCCGAGTGTCTGGTATTTCCTCATACATCCTCCCGGGTCCAGACGGGGGCCACGTGATTTGGGCCCTCTGTTCTGAGTGACTCGCTTCCCGTGGTGTTCCCTGAGGACCAGACCATGTCTGGTTTCTGTATGCCACCTCGTTCATGACCTGTGTGAGGTCTCCGACCATAGTGGGCTCAATTTCTTCGAACAGATTTCCCCAGCCATTTCGGTAATGTGATGGCCATGCCTCCATTTGAGCTCTGCGCACTGTGTTTGCTTGGTATTTGTCCGGGACTAGCAAGACCACTGCCATGGATGCAGCCGGTATTTCTTGGTAGGCTTCCAAGAAGCACCATATGCTCGTGTTGACGTCATAGTGCCAAATCCCTGTTCCGAACAGTGTCATGACTAGGCTTGTTATGCCTACTCTCTGGGCTTGTCTGAAAATGCTCCTGTAATATGCCAGGAGTACTCAGGTTTGGCTTTCAAGGTCTGTTCCGGGCAGTATGTCTTGCATGGCAATTGTCAGTATCCCCTCGTAACCCTTATTTTTAAGTAGGTAGGGGACTCCTACCAGCACTGTGCCATCCTTAAGGAGGTTATGAGGTTGTCTGGCCACTTCTCTTGCACACCAGTCGGCGTAGCCGGGTCCTGCCATGTCTTGTATGGCTTTTGCCATTCCCCCCCCATTACGTAGGCCTCTGTTGGCTGGGTTAACCACAAATGTGTGGTTTCCTTTTGGTACAAAATTTTGTAACCATATGGAGCAGACCCATAGGTGCTGTATATGCTTAGGGTTTCCTGGTTGAGATCTGGGTTTGATAGTACATGAGATTTCATTCAACCTTGACATGCCAGGGGGCATGGTCTGCTCCTCTGGCGTAGAGTGTGTTGTAGGGACTTGGGGCAGGGGGCTCCACTGTCCCTGAAGTCCCAGGCCTTCGGGCCAGTATGCAGGGGCCGTAGCCTTCGGAACCGTTCGTGTTCCAATTACGGCCTGCTGTACAGCTGGCAGCTCTGGATATAGGGGTTCGCTTGGTTCTGTGAATTCCTCACTTCCCGCAAACGTATCAGGGGACTCAGGGCGGTCCTCCCGTTCTCCTGGGTAGTCCAGACCCAGGTCGGGTATAAACACCCCCAATCTCTCCTCCGAGGGTAATTCCTCCTCTATGGTGTGGGAATGATTGTGAGACATCGTGTTAGCACTGGTCTGTTAGCCGATGGTGAGCTAGTTAGCTTCCGCCTGGCTTCGTGTCACGTAGCCTCGGGCTAGGTAGCCATCCAGTTAGCATTCAGTACACTCCTGGCTTGTTGGCGGATGGCGAGCTAGTTAGCTTCCAGTTCTGTGAACGGCCGTTTTGGCTTCGCTCCACATCCAGTCTCCCCTTACAAACAGTGTCTTTGGGCTAGGGAGCCCTCGCCTTTCTGTGAACGGCCGTTTTGGCTTCGCTTCACATCCAGTCTCCTCTTACAAACAGTGTCTTTGGGCTAGGGAGCCCTCGCCTTTCTGTGAACGGCCGTTTTGGCTTCGCTTCACATCCAGTCTCCCCTTACAAACAGTGTCTTTGGGCTAGGGAGCCCTCGCCTTTCTGTGAACGGCCGTTTTGGCTTCGCTTCACATCCAGTCTCCCCTTACAAACAGTGTCTTTGGGCTAGGGAGCCCTCGCCTTTCTGTGAACGGCCGTTTTGGCTTCGCTTCACATCCAGTCTCCCCTTACAAACAGTGTCTTTGGGCTAGGGAGCCCTCGCCTTTCTGTGAACGGCCGTTTTGGCTTCGCTTCACATCCAGTCTCCCCTTACAAACAGTGTCTTTGGGCTAGGGAGCCCTCGCCTTTCTGTGAACGGCCGTTTTGGCTTCGCTTCACATCCAGTCTCCCCTTACAAACAGTGTCTTTGGGCTAGGGAGCCCTCGCCTTTCTGTGAACGGCCGTTTTGGCTTCGCTTCACATCCAGTCTCCCCTTACAAACAGTGTCTTTGGGCTAGGGAGCCCTCGCCTTTCTGTGAACGGCCGTTTTGGCTTCGCTTCACATCCAGTCTCCCCTTACAAACAGTGTCTTTGGGCTAGGGAGCCCTCGCCTTTCTGTGAACGGCCGTTTTGGCTTCGCTTCACATCCAGTCTCCCCTTACAAACAGTGTCTTTGGGCTAGGGAGCCCTCGCCTTTCTGTGAACGGCCGTTTTGGCTTCGCTTCACATCCAGTCTCCCCTTACAAACAGTGTCTTTGGGCTAGGAAGCCCTCGCTTTTCTGTGAACAAAGCATGAAAGTGATTTTTGCATTGCAACTTCACCCAGCAGAATTTTCACAGTAATCACAAAAATATACTTTAAGCGTGATCCTTTGTTTAAGTAGAACCTCCTACTTTTTTTTTTTTTTTTTTTTTGACTGTAAGAAAACATTACGTAACTTTTTAGTCATGAGTAAACCTTTTTACCGCAATCACAAAAATATACTTTAAGCGTGATCCTTTGTTTAAGTAGAACCTCCTACTTTTTTTTTGACTGTAAGAAAACATTACGTAACTTTTTAGTCATGAGTAAACCTTTTTACCGCAATCACAAAAATATACTTTAAGCGTGATCCTTTGTTTAAGTAGAACCTCCTACTTTTTTTTTTTTTTTTTTTTTTTTTGACTGTAAGAAAACATTACGTAACTTTTTAGTCATGAGTAAACCTTTTTACCGCAATCACAAAAATATACTTTAAGCGTGATCCTTTGTTTAAGTAGAACCTCCTACTTTTTTGATTTTGCCAAATCTGTAATTTAATTTTACTCCAGAGGATTTTGACAGTAGTCCTGTCTTCTTCGGCCGTTTTAGCACCTATTTTGGTTAGTATAAATGCACATCGCCAGGGACGCCATGTTGAGCACCGGTCGTAAACCGAGGTCAGATTGATTATCCCATAACTCTTTAGTCCGAATCCCAGCTTCAAGCAGCGTCCCGCGAAGCGTGAGACCTCTAGGACTCAATTTGTCTATAACGTTCAGGGCTTAAACTCAGCAGACCTCGGCTCACACACAGGAACCCCCCGTCCCCTCCAGTAATACAGTTGATTAAATGGAGTTGCGGGGTATAATTTTTATTCTATTTGCACTGGGAAGGACTCTCTTTTCTTAGATGAGGTCCATTTTCCCTATCCTATGTACACGTATTATCATTATATGGCTTTACTTGATAATCCCATTATACAGAATTCACCTTTAGTCCTTAATGCATAATCATAAGTCTCCTTTTACTCCGTAGGGATAAAGCCTATAGTTATAGTTATATCCCCATTATACAGAATGCACCTTTAGTCCTTAATGCATAATCATAAGTCTCCTTTTACTCCGTAGGGATAAAGCCTATAGTCATAGTTATATCCCCATTATACAGAATGCACCTTTAGTCCTTAATGCATAATCATAAGTCTCCTTTTACTCCGTAGGGATAAAGCCTATAGTTATAGTTATATCCCCATTATACAGAATGCACCTTTAGTCCTTAATGCATAATCATAAGTCTCCTTTTACTCCGTAGGGATAAAGCCTATAGTCATAGTTATATCCCCATTATACAGAATGCACCTTTAGTCCTTAATGCATAATCATAAGTCTCCTTTTACTCCGTAGGGATAAAGCCTATAGTTATAGTTATATCCCCATTATAGCTAGGGATAAAGCCACTTACACATCTTATCACTATATGGCATTACTTGATAAAACCAGGCTTGCCGAACCCACCTTTCTCCTCCTCCTCCGTCTGGGGAAAAAGTTCTTTTTTATATCATATATTAGGCACAATACAGGCACATTGGTGCACATTATCATTATTATTATTATTATTATTATTATTACTGGTAAAGTTACAATGCAAAAATACATCTCCATCCTTACCCGTCTTTTTGGGAAAAATAGAAGCAAAACGTGGTTTCCAAAAGAGGATTGTTTTTATTTTTTAACAGTAGAAAATTACATTTAAGGGTTCAGTTTCATTTATAAAAGTACACAGGTTTTTCAGCTTACTATATATCAGGTTTCAGTCCTCTCCTCAAAATCTCTCAAAAAAGTCTCTAAGTACCATTCTTCTTCTCTCTCCAGCTCAGTGTAAAAATCACCCCGTGCTCTCGCCAGTTGGCCCTTTTTATAAGGTCCGTCACGTCACGCCATCGTCAGTACATAGCTCCAATCACTGTACAGTACGTGTCATATCCCTCCTTCAGTTATTTGTTACTTTGCAGTTACATATCAAATCAAGTAATTTATAAGAATACAATGCCCCTCTGACTAGCGCCCCCCCTTCTTGGCCTTGCATTCCAGCCGGTCACTTCCCTACTGCATGGGGCCTCTTTCGTTCTGAGACGAGGACGAGGCAGACTTCCGTAATATATCTTACATAGCCCACCACATACATATACAGAGATATACAGGTACAATAGGTTACAGGTACACTACAGTACTCGGTGTACTATATTACATTAGTTTACATTACATTATAGTCATTATAGTCTGCTCTCCTCTCCTTCCTCTTCTGATTCAAGACTTCAACCAGCAACCCTTCCCGTCTGAAAGGGTTTAACATTACACAGCTCTTTCTCCTCTGTCTCTGTCTCTCTCCTCTCCAGAGGCCCACATTCCGTTGGTTCACTCCCTTTTCACAGCTTTTCACAGACATTTTCTATGGAGACATTTAAAGGCTCAGTTCCATTTTTTTATAAGTAGAGCTGTCATAGAGCTGTCTTTCCAGAGTTCAGTTCCAAGATTTATACTGGTCATATAGGAACGACCCAGGATGTCATTGTCAAAAAGTGTCACTTGTTCTGTGGCACTTCTCAGCGGTATTAGAAAGGATGGGGTTAGGAAAAGGATTCATTGATATGATTAAAGTATTATACAAAGACCCATCTGCCATGATTTCAACAGGTATAATCACCTCCGGAATATTTCCGGTATCACGCTCTTCTAGACAGGGTTGCCCTCTTAGTCCCGGACTATTTGATTTATCACTAGAACCTTTAGCACAATATATAAGACAATCCCAACTCATAGAACCAATCGTAATCAAGGGCACACAACACAAAATTAGTCTATATGCGGACGACGTAATACTGTTCATGCAAAACCCTAACACCGCAATGCCTTATCTTCTCAAGTTGATTAATGACTTTGGCGACCTATCAGGATTTAAAATAAACTGGCCAAAGTTGGCTTTCCTTCCACTGAACGCCCCTGCAGAGAATACAAGTCTTCCAGGGGAAATACCAATGGTTAAACACTTTACATGCTTGGGAGTTGAAATATTCCCTACCATAAGCCAAACGGTGAAACACAATTACACAGAAATCCAAAATAAAATCAAATGCGACCTTGACAGGTGGTCAAAACTTAAAAACTCAGTACAGGCACGGGTTTCAATAGTTAAGATGGATGTCTTACCTAGAATCAACTTCATCAGCTCAATGCTTCCGTTACCCCCTCCAGATGGTTACTGGAAAAAATTACACTCTTCCGCATATAAATTTATTTGGAATAACAAACCACCACGTATAAAAAGATCCACCGCACAGAGAAACAAAGCCGACGGAGGGATGGCAATCCCAAATTTTTTCCACTATTTTAAGGCGTACACTTTAAGACCACTGACAACCTGGTTTGAACCCCAAGCATCAGTATCCTGGAGAAATTTAGAAGTAAATATAGTAGCACCACAGAGACTGCAGGACATAGTATACACCAAAATATCAATTAAGCAATGCGAACTGAAATTTGGCCCCATAATTACACATGCGATCCGGATATGGCGTGAAACACACAAAAAATATTCTAATCCACATAAATGGCATAATCATACTCCCTTATTCAATAACAATGCACTCCTGATTAGAAAACGACCTATAAGATTCCCTAGATGGGAAAAGCAAGGCATACATACATTAGGAGATGTTTTCAACAAACAAGGTTGTTGTGAAGGGCCAGATTAAACCGAATATATATATATTTATTTATATATATATATTTAATTGTATTTGTATATTCTCTAATATTCCCTGATATCCCTTGTATATTCCTTGTACAATATGCATTGAATATCCATTCTAGCCTACTGAACATCCCATAATAGTCTCCATTCTACTATTGGTCGAGACCTTGGTGCCAGGCTGCCATACCCCTCAGACCCAGTTCAAACGTACCGCTCGACATGTACGAACAAGTCCTAGTTCCGCGTAGGAATTTGGCTACCGCACCACTAATGGGACTATTTGTTCATAGTGCGTATATATACTGCGCTACTAAAGTAGGACTTTCTTTTCAGTCCAGTTTCTTACCCTCCAATAGAGTCACAGACGTAAAGCCTCCCCGCGACGCCACGTGTGGGAGTAAGGCCAAGTTCGCCTACCATCGGTATTGAGACATCGTGTATATTAATATTTGAATAGTCATATTTGGCACTATATCGTCGAGTTGGACGTAGTCTATTAAGCTAATAATAGTCTGTTAATATATAGTGCTTCGTGCGGTGAGAATACTACCGTAGTCAGTACCCCATCGTTTCGGGCAGAGAACTGGCTGCTTACCCAGGGTGGTTGACCCTATGTGAAGCTGCACCCGAGGAGCCCCAGAGCCGACGAGCGAGTGGACCTGTATACCGGATTATTCTACCGACGACAGCCCGCCTTCCCAGGCACGGATTATGCTTTGGATACTTTGATTATTCCATGGATAAAGACCCCCGACACTGCCGTGTGTTGGAACCCCCCCCCCTGGAGAGGACGCAAGGTGAGGAGACGCTCTGCAAAACGAGGTCTCTTCACGTCTCTCCCCCGTGGACCGGAGAGAGCCGGCCCACAAAGAGTCCACCTGCTTTCATCTGTGGTCCAAGGATCGCCGGCGCATTGAACGGCACTACAGTGGGTTCACCTGGGATACCCTTGGCCGGACGAGGCAGCTGGATTCTACCCCCCCCCCCTCCTACTCCTGTCGGCTTACAAGCGACCGGATTAACCCCCTCTAGTGTATCCAGCCTATAATCATTAAAGTATCATTGCTGTTATTCCTTAACTATTCCAGGTCGTATATTTACCACCTGCGCCTTCAGAGATTGGACATTCTCTATTGATATACCGACGAATACTCCTTGCCATAAAAGTGCATACTATTTCAATTCATAAATGTAATTAAGTGATTAAGTGCTTATTCTACACACCATCGCTGTGTAGGAAATAAAGACCTGTTTCTAATTCGTACATTTGTGTTGGATCCGTTTCATCTACGTGAGAGTGTTCATGATAATATATTTATGCCGTGTACTGGGTGGCCGAATATTAAGTACAAAGGTAGTGGTAGTAAGTATCATATCTAGTAATACAGTCAGGGAATTGTACCCCTCAGTTACAATTGGTCCTTCGAGCCGGATGGTAATTAGTGTAATATTAATATAGTGTTATTAATATTGAAATGGCCTATGATGAACACTCCACGAAACGATCCTCCTAACCAACGCCCGCAGCGCGAACGACGGCTCCCTCAGTACTTAGAGGCTTACGCTGTCAGTCAACAACCTAGTCTTCTACTAACAGTAAACGCGGTAAAACTAGAAAGTAAAAGTATGTCTAACCCCAACGCCCAGACTACCCCGACCATAGAGGCCCCTACGGGCTCTAATGTAACTGACCAAGTTCACGGTGGGGACCAGTGGGAACCAGACATGACTTCACACCCCGCCAGTACTGAAGAAGTAGTCCCCGATGAGTCCCGGGAGGAATACAACGCTACCGAGAGAGAACTCGGCACGGAAGAAGACGGGGAGAGCACCGTGGAGATAGAACTCCAAGGCTCCGCAAGGAGTACCCCGAGGGAAGGCTCCCCTATACAACCGCCTTCTCCCAGCGAGGCAGAGAGGACACTACAGCAGGCATTCCTCGTCAGCCTGAAAGCCTCTACTGAACGCGATAGACTCCAGGGTGAACGCGATCGACTGCAGATCCAGCAGCGAAGCGAACACGAGCAGATACGTCTAGAAATAAGACGCATTCAGATGGAAGAGAATGTGGCCCGAGAACGAGCCGGTGCTCAACGGGACGCAGCGAGCGACAGACAGCAGTCGCAACTAATAGAACAGCTGATCAGACGGACAACACCCTCTCCCTCTGCCAGAGGCTCCAGGAACTCGTCTAGACACACCTCCAGGGCGGCATCCCCTAGCCGAGTAAACAACCCTGAACTTGACCAACAGACGAGGTCTATACCCCCCACAGACCACCTCCCCCCACCGGTCCAAGCGAGACCTAGCAACCGGGAAGGAGCAGCATATCCTGTGGAGAGGCTAAACCAGAGACTACAAGCACTGGATGACCTAACTGAAGACGAAGAGGAAGAGGAGGAGAACCACGCCCGAAGACAGCACAGTACTCTACCGGACCAGGAGGTCCGGTACAGCCCAGGCTATACTCCCGCGGAGCTGCGCTACAGACCCCCGACTCTATACACGGGTGAGCACGACGCACGACCCGCACCGAGGAACAGCACCTGGACAAGCGGGCCATGGTACACTGCCGGTACCAGCCCATACCAAGGAGCGGGAGGAGACTCGCCTAGGAGGCCTCTCCCCCAACGCTCGCCGATGTATCCACAGTCAGCGTCATACATTGGCACGCCTATGGTACCCGACTTCACCCAAGAGAACCGGGCCCAGTATACAGAACTCCGCATGTGTCTGGAGACCATGTTGGTGGATGTATTGGATGAACGCCACAAATACGCCATCCTACTGCAGCACTTAAAGGTGCCCCGCGCACATAATATAGCGCTCGCCTACGCGACTTCCACCACCCCATACACAGCAGCGCTGGTAGCATTGGACCAGAGGTATGGGCGCATATGGGATTACGTGATCCAGGAGATCCGACACATCGACCGCTTACCCCCAGCAATAGACAATCGAGCACTGGACGACCTGTCCATCAGAGTGCAGTCCCTGGTAGGGATGTTGGGAGCGCAAAGAGAGAAGGGGAAGTATGAACTTTACGCCAACTCAAATGTGGAAAGGATTCTGGAGAAGCTGCCGCCCGCTCGTCAGGAGCGCTTTAGGCGGCAGAGGGACCACAGAGATCCGAATGGCCCCGAACCGAACCTCCTCGATCTAGCAGACTTCCTGGCGAGAGAAGTCAGCAGCCTACGGCTAGATACATTCGGACGGAGCACCCCTGGCTCCAGAGAAGGAACCAGACGACTAAATGATGGAAGAAGATCGGTGACTGTGATGCACCAATCGGAGTCAGTACCGAGCAGCAGGAGCCACAGTACCCCCTCCAGAACGGAGAAGTGGAAGATAGTGTGCCCCTACTGTGAGAAAGAACACTGGCTAGCGCAATGTGACTCCTTCCCCAAGCTGAACGCGGAGGAAGCAGGTCAATGGATAAAGTCCAACAAGCGCTGTTTTCGCTGTGCGCGCTCACACATGGCAGCCGAATGCCGCTTAAAGAAAAGGTGCACCAAGTGCGATGGAGCCCATCTGGACATACTTCACGACAGTAACAGACGGCGTCCTTCACCTGCACCATCCAGCCGCAAAGCGAGCGTCATGTACATCGATCCCGCCAGCAGCAGTGGAGCTCGAGTACTCCTAAAAGTAGTGCGTGTGACACTAAGCTACCAGAATAAAGTCCTGGACACTTACGCCGTCCTCGATGACGGGTCAGAGAAGACCCTGCTGCTCGCCTCCGCTGCGGCTCAGCTAGGGCTGCGGGGAAGCGAAACCCAAATGACAATTCGGACAATAAGACGAGATTTGAAGACGATAAAGGGCGAGAATGTCTCATTCTCTATCGCAGCAAGCGGCCAGCCTGAGCGACGGTACCAGATTGCAGACGCTTTCACCAGCCAAGAAATAGGACTGTCGCGGTACACATACCCCGTCGCCAAGCTGATGGAGAAATATGCACATCTGCGCAAGTTACCGATCCCGCTCATAGACAATGCTATGCCGACCCTGTTGATAGGCTCCGACCATGCAGACCTCATTGTCCCGATAGACCGGGTTCATACCGGACCCCGAGGCTGCCCTGCAGCAGTCGAGACCCGTTTGGGATGGACTCTCCAAGGCCCGCTCGCCAAATCTCTCAACCGAAGTACAGCCACTAGATGTCTCCACTCCCGAGTCACAGAGGGAGAAACCGCACTCCTGCAACACGTAGAGCGGCTATGGAGCTTGGAACAAATGCCCTTTAAGAATGGAAAGAAAGACATTCGCTCTAAAGATGACATTTACGCCATTCACCTCCTCGAGACAGGGACCAAGAGAGTCCCGGTCAACGGCGTGTTGAGATACGCCACGCCACTCCTGCGGCGAGAAGGAATGCCTACTTTCCACGCCAAGACAGACGCCACAGAACGGTACCTGCTGAACACGGAGCGGCGCTTAGCCAAGAACCCCGCCCAAGAGAGTGTATACCGCGCTGAGATTGAGAAGCTCATCACAGCGGGACACGTCACAAAGATGGACATTAAAGAGGCTGACCAGACCACTGAATCGTGGTACGTGCCCCACCACAAGGTCCATCACAACGGTAAAGACCGCATAGTATTTAACTGCAGCTACCAGATCGGATCCCAAAATCTGAATAAAGAGTTACTGCCCGGTCCCACACTCGGCCCCTCCCTACTCGGCGTTCTACTCCGCTTCCGCCAGGAAAAGGTGGCCATCAGCGCGGACATTAAAGGAATGTTCCTGCAGGTGAGATTAGTAGAGGCGGACAAGCCCCTGTTACGGTTCCTATGGAGAGAGAAGCCAGGAGATGAGCACCCAGCCATCTACCAATGGGAAGTCCTCCCCTTCGGAACGACGTGCAGCCCCTGCTGTGCGACATTTGCACTACAGAAACATGTAGCAGAGGACCCAGCAGCGGACGAAGAGGTCCGACACAGCGTAAAGAACAGCTTCTACGTAGACAACTGTCTACAAAGCCTTTCAACCCAGGAAGAAGCCGAGGCTCTCCTGATTAAACTCCGCGCCTCATTGATCAAAGGCGGCTTTGATCTCAGGCAGTGGGCCAGCAGCGATCCGCAAGTACTGCGCAGCCTCTCCTCCGAGGACAAGGCAGCCAGCAGCGAGACCTGGATGGCTACAATCCCGGGAGAAGCCCAGGAGATGACCCTGGGATTGGTGTGGCGATTCAAAACAGATTCGCTTCACTACAGACACAAGCCCCTGACTACGGAGCAGGGAAGGCCGGCGGCGGCGCCGACCACCAGACGGAGTGTGTACACAACACTCGCCCGACAATATGACCCGCTAGGATGTATTCTACCGTACACCACCAGGGCAAAAATGATTGTACGAGCATTGTGGGACAAGGACCAGGGCTGGGACGACCCCATTCCCGCACACCTTGCATCCACCTGGAGAGAGTGGGAGATGGAGCTCCACTCACTCCCAGGCGTTAATATGCGCCGAAGCTACTTCCCACCCACGGTGAGGCCAGAGACATGTAAAATGGACTTACACGTCTTCAGTGACGCCTCAGAGGTCGCATACGGATCAGTAGCCTACTTGCGGGCCCAAGACCAGGGGGGAGAGATCTACACAGCATTTGTCCTCGCCCGCTCGAGAATAGCCCCACGCAAGCAACAATCTATCCCACGTCTAGAGCTCTGCGCAGCCCTAGCCGGAGCGCACCTAGCCACGCTCATCCAACGTGAGCTCACCATACCGGTGTCTAGAACAATCCTGTGGTCAGATTCCACGACGGTACTCGCCTGGATCAAATCGGACTCATGCAAGTACAAAGTCTTCGTGGGAGTCAGAGTCACCGAGATTCAAGACTTAACCGAAGAGTTAACCGGAGAAACAGAGTGGCGCTACGTTGATACAAAACAGAACCCAGCTGACGTCATCACCCGGGGGATGCCCCTGGATGACCTCACCCGTCGCAATGTCTACAGTGACGGCCCCGCATTTCTAAGACTCCCGGAAGGACAGTGGCCCATGCCTATCCCGAGGGAAGCAAGTCCAGAGGAGGTGGAAATTAAGAAGTCTGTGTTCTGTGGATTGAGCACCGTAGGCTCCACCGACCCTAACATAAACGATTGCACGTCCATAGAGAGTGCACAACAAAGAACATTCCTGCGGTACCACCCGGAGTGCAAGTCCCCCGCTGATATGTCAGCAGCTAACTACGAGGAAGCAGAATTGCTTCTACTGCAGCGAGCCCAGAGAGACTCGTTCCCCGATGAATTGGCCTGTCTACAGGGAGGAAAGCCCGTCCCATCCGACAGCAGATTAATTCACCTGGCCCCCGAGAGCGACGCTCATACCCTCATCAGAGTGGGTGGTCGCCTACGCAGAGCCCCCAATCTACCGGATGACATTAAATACCCGATCGTATTGAACAGCCGACACAAGGTCACAGAGCTGATTATAAAGAAATACGATGAGGATGTACATCACGCAGGAGCAGAAAGAGTCTTCGCGGAAATCAGACGTCGTTACTGGATCCTACAAGGAAGAGAGGCGGTACGACGCTTCCAACGAACATGTCTAGACTGCCGCAAGTGGCGCGCGCAGCCCAGCATACCAAGGATGGCTGACCTTCCTCCATGTCGCCTCCGAATCGGTGACAAGCCATTCCACTCAACGGGTATGGACTGCTTTGGCCCGCTGCACATAAAGAAAGGAAGAGGAACCGAGAAGCGGTGGGGTATTGTATTCAAATGCATGACCACCAGAGCGATACACATCGAGCTTCTCCCGACCATGAGCACAGACTCATTCCTTATGGCCTTCCGTAGATTCACATCACGGAAGGGAAGACCGTCTACCCTATTGTCCGATCATGGGACAAACTTCAAAGGCGGCGAAAGAGAGCTGAGAGAGAGCTTCCAAGCTATGGGCCCAGAACTTAAGACCCACCTCGCTCCAGCACAGGTTGATTTCCAATTCAACCCCCCAAACGCACCCCACTTCGGTGGCACTTGGGAACGAGAAGTGCGCTCCATAAAGACAGCCCTGTACGCAGTACTTGGGGCCCAGACTGTGGCGGAAGAAGTCCTAATGACAGTCCTCACGGAGATTGAGGGAGTACTTAACTCGAAGCCCCTCGGATATGTCTCCAGTGATGTGGCGGATATCGACCCAGTTACCCCCAACACACTCCTGATGGGGCGGCTAGATCCCACATTACCCCAGACCATGTACCGGCCTGAAGAAGCGAACGGCCGACGAATGTGGAGGTACAGCCAAGTATTAGCCGACAAGTTTTGGAACAGTTTCCTACTGCACTACCTACCGTCTCTACAGACCCGCCAGAAGGGGGTAAAGGAGAGAGACAATTTGACAGAAGGAACAGTCGTCATGATTATTGATCAATCACTGCCCAGAGCTATGTGGCCGGCCGGCCGCGTAAGCAAAGTGATCACCGGTGCCGACGGCAAGGTCCGAGCAGCTGAAGTGCTCGTCCAGGGTCGCACTTACACCCGTCCCGTGGCAAGGCTCATAGAACTGCCTCGACTCCCAGACACAATCGATGATGACCATGACCCTACAACCCTATGACTTTGTGAAGTTGACTGACCCCTACAGCAAACCCTTATGTGTAAATAGACAACGCGATTAATCTGTCTCTGTTTAACTGATTAGGTCTGGGACCTATTCAGGGGGTGGCTGTTGTGAAGGGCCAGATTAAACCGAATATATATATTTATTTATATATATATATTTAATTGTATTTGTATATTCTCTAATATTCCCTGATATCCCTTGTATATTCCTTGTACAATATGCATTGAATATCCATTCTAGCCTACTGAACATCCCATAATAGTCTCCATTCTACTATTGGTCGAGACCTTGGTGCCAGGCTGCCATACCCCTCAGACCCAGTTCAAACGTACCGCTCGACATGTACGAACAAGTCCTAGTTCCGCGTAGGAATTTGGCTACCGCACCACTAATGGGACTATTTGTTCATAGTGCGTATATATACTGCGCTACTAAAGTAGGACTTTCTTTTCAGTCCAGTTTCTTACCCTCCAATAGAGTCACAGACGTAAAGCCTCCCCGCGACGCCACGTGTGGGAGTAAGGCCAAGTTCGCCTACCATCGGTATTGAGACATCGTGTATATTAATATTTGAATAGTCATATTTGGCACTATATCGTCGAGTTGGACGTAGTCTATTAAGCTAATAATAGTCTGTTAATATATAGTGCTTCGTGCGGTGAGAATACTACCGTAGTCAGTACCCCATCGTTTCGGGCAGAGAACTGGCTGCTTACCCAGGGTGGTTGACCCTATGTGAAGCTGCACCCGAGGAGCCCCAGAGCCGACGAGCGAGTGGACCTGTATACCGGATTATTCTACCGACGACAGCCCGCCTTCCCAGGCACGGATTATGCTTTGGATACTTTGATTATTCCATGGATAAAGACCCCCGACACTGCCGTGTGTTGGAACCCCCCCCCCTGGAGAGGACGCAAGGTGAGGAGACGCTCTGCAAGACGAGGTCTCTTCACGTCTCTCCCCCGTGGACCGGAGAGAGCCGGCCCACAAAGAGTCCACCTGCTTTCATCTGTGGTCCAAGGATCGCCGGCGCATTGAACGGCACTACAGTGGGTTCACCTGGGATACCCTTGGCCGGACGAGGCAGCTGGATTCTACCCCCCCCCCCCCTCCTACTCCTGTCGGCTTACAAGCGACCGGATTAACCCCCTCTAGTGTATCCAGCCTATAATCATTAAAGTATCATTGCTGTTATTCCTTAACTATTCCAGGTCGTATATTTACCACCTGCGCCTTCAGAGATTGGACATTCTCTATTGATATACCGACGAATACTCCTTGCCATAAAAGTGCATACTATTTCAATTCATAAATGTAATTAAGTGATTAAGTGCTTATTCTACACACCATCGCTGTGTAGGAAATAAAGACCTGTTTCTAATTCGTACATTTGTGTTGGATCCGTTTCATCTACGTGAGAGTGTTCATGATAATATATTTATGCCGTGTACTGGGTGGCCGAATATTAAGTACAAAGGTAGTGGTAGTAAGTATCATATCTAGTAATACAGTCAGGGAATTGTACCCCTCAGTTACAAAGGTATTTGTAGCTATGATGAAATAGAAAAAAAGTTTAATCTCACCGGTTCCACATTTCTTTTTTACGCACAATTATTGATATGTTTGAAGACTCAGGGTGTTCCATTAAAGACACCAATTGCACACCACAGATACCACAAATTTTTCTATGAAAGAGAGACATCGAGAGGTTTTGTATCAGATTTTTATCATCAATTACTAACGGCTTCGTATGAAACCCTCCACCTAGACTCTGTTTGGAGGAGGGATATACCAGACCTAGAAAAAGATTTTGATTGGCAAGAAGCCTGGGCAAATGTTCGACTTGCATCAAGGAACCCGGACCATCAACAAATCAATCTTAACTATATTCATAGGACATACTTGACTCCTATAAGACTGAACAGAATGGGTCTTAAACAAGACTCCAAATGCTCCTTATGTACAAATGGGGACGAGGGGACATTTATGCACATGTATTGGGACTGCCCACCAGTTAAGATATTCTGGAAAGAAGTGACCCAGCAATTATCAAATCTCTTAATTCTGAATATACCTGTACACCCCTCTATATTACTGCTGAATGATGTTTTTGAATATGCAGTACCTATACAACAAAAGAGATTGGTTTTAGCTGGTATTACAGTGGCTAAAAAACTGATAGCATCACGATGGTTTCAACCGGAAAAAATGTGCCGAAAGGTCTGGATGTTGTCATGTGTTGTCGTGTGTTGTCATGTTTGTTTATGTGTTTGTTTAAAAAATAATAAAAAAATAAAATACACAAAAAAAAAAAAAAAAAAAAAAAGTAGAAGAAGAAGAAGAAGAAGAAGAAGAAGAAGAAGAAGAAGAAGAAGAAGAAGAAGAAGAAGAAGAAGAAGAAGAAGAAGAAGAAGAAGAAGAAGAAGAAGTCTCTGATGCTCATCCTGTTTGTACAGCTTTGTGTTTTGTTTGTCATTATTTTATGTTACCCTTTTACCCTTTGATCACAAAAACCATGGTAAATATTAATTAAATATCTTTTGTTGGTTACTTTGGCTACCGTCTCCTTATTATGTTACATTGACCAGACAACGAGCATTCCTTCAGTCAATGGTAACACATTCTCCATAACATGTCACCTTTAGCATAACATGTCACCTTTATCATACCATGTCACCTTTATCATACCATGTCACCTTTATCATAACATGTCACGTTTAGCATAACATGTCGCCTTATCATAACATGTCACATTTATCATAATGTCACCTTTAAAATGGGCCTTCTGTGTAGGAAACACAATTTTACAGATTTGTCGACAAAATCAACTGATCAATTAGTCGACAAAATCCTGTGATTATTTGTTGACTTAGAATTTCTAGAACTCGTTCAGCTCTAAATATGACATTGTTTACTTTTAGGATAATGGAAGAGAAGCGACTGTGTTAAATCACAGCATCACTGTAGCAGCCATGCATAGCTGGCTCCCCATTGCTGCACGAATCCGCTTCAAGGCCCTCGACCTAGCATACCGTGCGGCAAAGGGAACCGCTCCCGCCTACCTCCGGTCAATGGTCTCTAACTACACACCCTCAAGACCCCTACGCTCTGCATCTTCTGGCCGCCTCAGACCTACTCCTATCCAAGCTCCGGGAGGGTCATCAAAGAGAAGTTGCCTATTCTCAGTCCTTGCCCCACAATGGTGGAATGAACTACCCACCCCAGTTAGGACAGCCGAAACACGTCCAATCTTTCGCCGTCGACTAAAGACGCACTTCTTCAACGATTATCTAAAAAAAAAAAAAAAAAAAAAAAAACTAACTAATTTTACTGTCATGCACTTGTCCTAATAAACTAACCTACACCGTAGCACTCAACACTTTGATGAACATTGTTGCTCAGCTGATAGAGTTGTGCCCTTCCTGATGGCTTGTCGTACAGAACATGTAAGTCGCTTTGGATAAAAGCGTCAGCTAAATGACTAAATGTAAATGTAAATGTAAATGTAGTTGCTCTACCACCGACGTGAGGTTCACTGAAAGGACCTGTAAGCTTAGGAAATCCCATGTCACCAGTTTGTTCCTAATTATAGCACGCTTAGGACTGTGGCACTTCATTAACCACGATTCGACCATCTATTTCTGCACAAAGCACCCAGTGTAAAATGCCTACAATGTGGTTTGCATGACGTTTTCAAATGAGCTAACATGTTTAAATGAATGAATGAATCAGTCAATTGATGATTGATTTGGTCTGTTAATGAATTACACACACACACACACACACACACACACACACACACACACACACACACACACACACACACACACACACACACACACACACACACACACACACACACACACACACACACACACACACACACACACACACACACACACACACACACACACACACACACACACACACACACACACACACACACAGCGGTGACCCAGTGCCATTAATTGGCATTAGTCTGTCAAGACCCCAAAGGCGATCAAGCTGTCCTGTCACATGCCTGTTTAGTCCTTATAGAATGCAATGACTGGTAAAGGCACACTAAACTTAAGGTAGACGACGGACACACATGGCCGAGGGTTGACCCCGCGCTGAGCCACAGGACGGAGAGAAAGAGAGAGGGGACATACAGTACCTGGTGGAAGCCCAGGTAATCCTGGATGGTGTGAGAGGAGTAGAAGATGGTTCCATCGGCGGTGACGACCAGGACAAAACCATTAAGAGCCTGTAGGTCAAACACACACAGATCACAAACATCATTATAGGTGGAGAGAGTGGAGAGATGCAGTTGAACTGTTTGTTTTGTTTTCATTTCCAGAGCTCTTGACAAGATACAGTATCTTGTATATATATCGTTGTGCTTCATGAATAACAAAAAAAAAATCATAACAACTTCTACATCAGGGAGACAATCATATTATCTTAACGACGCGGAGCAGCCTAATAAACGGTGATTACGAGATGCAAACAGAGCGCGTCTCAGAGCTGGACGGATAATCAAATAGTGGCGAGGAATAAAAGGGGTGGGATTATTCCGTCATTGTTTCTCTTGATATGGGAACAGCTGGTCCCACATTTCCACCCTGCTACACACACGTGCTGTTTGTTACACTCTCTCGCTTGCTCTCCCTCTCTCTCTCTCCCTCTCTCTCTCTTTCTCCCATCCATATGGGTATGTTTAGCAAACAATCACACAAACAGATATACAAACAGTATTTGCCACAGACGCACGCACGCACGCACGCACGCACGCACGCACGCACGCACGCACGCACGCACACACACACACACACACACACACACACACACACACACACACACACACACACACACACACACACACACACACACACACACACACACACACACACACACACACACACACACACACACACACACACACACACACACACACACACACACACACACACACACACAGAGTTACGCAACCCCTGTAGAGTATGCACAAATACGAACAGCTCTCACCTCTCTTCCCTAGGTCCACCCCACAGGGTGACAGGATGACTAAAGTCCACAATGTTTTGGATAGTAACCACCACTAACCAGTGATTCAGCACAGTTATCTGCAGCTCTTCCCCAGTGTGAGCAGACT
>NW_028170316.1:0-1000 GCF_963971535.1 Notolepis coatsorum
CCCCTTAACTCTTTAATTGCCAGACCCGAGATATCTCGGGTTAACTCGCCATGCGTTGGCTGCCAGACCCGAGATATCTCGGGTTTTGTAGCTTTTCTTTTATTCGCTATTGTTATTCATTATTCATCCATTGACTCTGTGTTGTAGTCCGGGAGCCATAGCCTGATTTATAGGTGAACCTTGTTTTGTCGGTTTCAAATTTTTTTGTGTGCAGTTTCTTGGAGCTTGGGGGTACCTCTTCAAATACAAGAGGGTGCTCGGTGATATCCCTTTGGCATTTTTAGATATTAACCCCTTCATGCCCGAAAATGCCCAAATCACACACAAATTTTGATTTATGATATTGCATGCTGAATATAAATTTAATGCATCAAATTACATTCTCTAATGTTTTTTCATACAAGGGGTGATGTGAAATTAATATTAACCCTTTCAAGCCAGGCCTGTAAAACAACTTTTGTAGCAGTTATAAGCAGCGACACACACACTTAAGTTTGCCTTGTGTTGGTCTATAACTAAATAAAACAAGTGCACACTCACTCACTGGTGTGAAGGACAAATCTTGCAGATGCGTTACATACTGTATTAGGGTCTTGAACATCCTACCCTGAAACATGTACAGAACATTGTGCATGGCAAACCATGCACTTTACAGCTGCACTTCTTCGAGGTACACAGGGCCTCACTCTTGCAGCCACACCGGATCATCTTCAGGATGTAGTCTGGGACAAGTTTTACATTGTCTGGTAGGTGGATTGGGATCAGTGCCCTGTTACAGGTGTCCTTCTTCCATCCAAATTCCTCTGGGTTCATTGCAGGTGGCAGATTCTTTTTTTTAAACATACATTTTTATTTAACATTTATAGACATACAACACAATATTTACAGTGACATCCATAACATAACAACATACAGATATGGGTCCCTTGAATATGGCCTTGTTCAGCCGTCCAGACCCCCGTAAGAGGAACCCCCCCTCCCCCCACCGAGCCAAGCCCGC
>NW_028170315.1:0-2500 GCF_963971535.1 Notolepis coatsorum
CAGGGAGGGATGGAATAGGAGAAAGGAAGCATGACAGGAGGGAGTCAGTTTACAGTATAGCGTAACGATACGTGTAACATCTCCTTAGAGTAGTAGGCCTATAAGTGTACATCTGCCAGAGATGCCAAGTCTGGGCTGCTGAGGACCACTGTGTCATTGTGTAATAATGATAGAATGATGTCTGGTGGCCTGCTGGCTGTGGTGTGTGATGCATGCAGCAAGATGATGGGCTAAAGCTGCTGCCATGGTATAAATGCTTCACCATAGAGAGGAACGGAACAGAACCACTCTGGGGAAAGATCCAACACACACATACTACACAACACACACACACACACACACATTCAAAATATAATTATATTTGATTGAACATTTTATTTGAACCTGATCTATGAATCATTGGATAAAATATATGTTTAAAAAATGTGTATCTACTTGAAAATGTGTGGAGAGGAAATCTGCACGGTTGTATAATACAAACTGTATGCAATGCAATCTGAACGATGCCCCACTAGCCCATACTGTTTAATAGATGTCTCCAAGCCAGGGCAATATCTTATTGATGGCCCTGCCTCTTTCTCTGTTTCCCTGCCCGCTCTTGTGCGCGCACGTCACTATTTCAAGCCATTCACAACATTAGGTACTGCCTACTGTGGCGGGAAATGGCTTGTATCATTCCGTCGGGATTAGATATAATAAGACTAAGTATCAGAATGATTTCCTTGTGTCCTAATGGTACATCTTTAAATTGGAGTGAGCAGTACCTGCCCTCGAATAGCCCCTGCATGCGTACAGTGTGCCATACAGCCATACGGTGCTTACAGTGATGCATACTGCACACGGTGTCCCCTGCTGTGAGCGTTAGAATCAGATCCCATCCCCCCACTTTTCACATGAGCGATAATGTATAAAAGACTGTTCTGTATGGAGTTCCCTCATCCTGTAATGTTGTCTCTCCACTGTAATGTATTCTTACTATATTATGGCCATTAATTAGACTTAGATTAACCATGTGCTCCATCTGCATTCTCTCTCTCTCTCTCTCTCTCTCCTCTCTCTCTCTCTCTCTCTCTCTCTCTCCTCTCTCTCTCTCTCTCTCTCTCTCTCTCTCTCTCTCTCTCTCACGTTTCATGTGACACAAAGACATTAACGATCTATGATGCTAACAATATTTTGCACAATAATGTCTTATAACATTATGATACGAAACGATACATGGTAAAAGCACACAGACATTCCCGTTAGAACCTTTTTGATATTACAATGATTCCGGAGCTCAGTTTAAACAGTCTACACAGTAGACACTGACTATTGAATGAGCAAAGCAATGGTTTCACAGCACTAAACCAGCAGCACAACACGGTGCAGATGATCTCGTGCCAACACGGCACGTGGAAGCAGGTGGCCCAGCAGTCCATTATGGGTAGTTTCGGCGAAGCAATCTGATCATGGTCAAATAGACGTTCCAGCTGTGCTCATAATTCCCAGCCGTACCATTAGGAAAGATTGTATTGGTTGGCAAGCAAGCTACATGTGGTAACTGGGGAGCTAGCTAACATCTTTCCTACTCTCTCCTGGATTCATTCTCACTACAATAAAGAAAGCTTTCAGTCAGTACACGTGTCGATGGTGGTTGTATAGAAGCAATAGTACCCGGGAGGGCATTCTTTACAGTGATACTGGGGGATTTGGTGACGCCAACAGGACTGCATCACCATCATGCCCATAATCACAGAAAGAAGAAGGGTAGTAGTGAGGGCTGGGTATGGAAATTCTATACTTTTATGGTATCGATTGAATTGTTTCAATACTATCGAAAAATGCTGTGATGTCGAAATTTGGTATGGAATGATACTGAGGAAGAGGAGAGGTGAAAGGGAGGAGAGAGAGGGATGAGAGAGAGAGGAGAGAGATGAAGAAGGTAGAAGATGAGCAAAAGCAAGAGAAGAGGAAGGGATAGAGAAAAGAGCAGACGGGAGGGAAGAGAGGAAGATGCAGGAGAGGAGAGAGAGAGGAGGAAAGGGGGAGTCAACAGAAGGAATGGAGAGGATGGAGGAGATGAGAGGAAATGAGAGGGAGTAAAGGGGAGTCAACAGAAGGAATGGAGAGGATGGAGGAGAGGAGATGAGTGGAAATGAGAGGGAGGAAAGGGGGAGTCAACAGAAGGATGGAGAGGATGGAGGAAAGGAGATGAGAAGGAGGAAAGGAGGAGTCACCAGAAGGAATGGAGAGGATGGAGAGGATGGGAGGAGAGGAGAGGAGAGGAGAGAGAGGAGAAGAGAGAGAGAGAGGAGGGGGAGGAAGGAGAGGTCAACAGAAAGAGAGGCGAAGATGGAGGAGAGAAGAGAGAGGAGAGGAGAGAGGAGAGGGGGAGGAAAGGAGAGGAGAGGAGAGGAGAGGAGAGGGGGAGGAAATGAGAGGAGAGGAAAGGAGAGGGGGAGGAAAGGAAAGGAGAGGAGAGGAGAGGAGAGGAGAGGAGGAGAGGAGAGGAGAGGGGGAG